>NW_028315439.1:0-50000 GCF_046866305.1 Octopus bimaculoides
TGTGGTGGTCGGTTCTGTTATGTTTGTTGCTTCTGTTGTGGTTGTAGTTTGTGTTGTGGTTGTCGGTTCTGTTGTGGTTGTCGGTTCTGTTGCGGTTGTTGCTTCTGTTGTGGTTGTAGTTTGTGTTGTGGTTGTCGGTTCTGTTATGGTTGTTGCTTCTGTTGTGGTTGTAGTTTGTGTTGTGGTTGTCGGTTCTGTTGTGGTTGTCGGTTCTGTTGCGGTTGTTGCTTCTGTTGTGGTTGTAGTTTGTGTTGTGGTTGTCGGTTCTGTTATGGTTGTTGCTTCTGTTGTAGTTGTAGTTAGTGTTGTGGTTGTCGGTTCTGTTGTGGTTGTCGGTTCTGTTGTGGTTGTTGCTTCAGTTGTGGTTGTAGTTTGTGTTGTGGTTGTCGGTTCTGTTGTGGTTGTTGGTTCTGTTGTGGTTGTTGCTTCTGTTGTGGTTGTAGTTTGTGTTGTGGTTGTCGGTTCTGTAGTGGTTGTCGGTTCTGTTGTGGTTGTTGCTTCTGTTGTGGTTGTAGTTTGTGTTGTGGTTGTCGGTTCTGTTATGGTTGTTGGTTCTGTTGTGGTTGTAGTTTGTGTTGTGGTTGTCGGTTCTGTTGTGGTTGTTGCTTCTGATGTGGTTGTAGTTTGTGTTGTGGTTGTCGCTTCTGTTATGGTTGTTGGTTGTGTTGTGGTTGTAGTTTGTGTTGTGGTTGTCGGTTCTGTTGTGGTTGTAGTTTGTGTTGTGGTTGTCGGTTCTGTTGTGGTTGTCGGTTCTGTTGCGGTTGTTGCTACTCTTGTGGTTGTAGTTTGTGTTGTGGTTGTCGGTTCTGTTATGGTTGTTGCTTCTGTTGTAGTTGTAGTTTGTGTTGTGGTTGTCGGTTCTGTTGTGGTTGTCGGTTCTGTTGTGGTTGTTGCTTCTGTTGTGGTTGTAGTTTGTGTTGTGGTTGTCGGTTCTGTTGTGGTTGTTGGTTCTGTTGTAGTTGTAGTTTGTGTTGTGGTTGTCGGTTCAGTTGTGGCTTTCGGTTCTGTTGTGGTTGTTGGTTCTGTTGTGGTTGTAGTTTGTGTTGTGGTTGTCGGTTCTGTTGTGGTTGTTGGTTCTGTTGTGGTTGTAGTTTGTGTTGTGGTTGTAGTTTGTGTTGTGGTTGTCGGTTCTGTTGTGGTTGTTGGTTCTGTTGTGGTTGTTGCTTCTGTTGTGGTTGTAGTTTGTGTTGTGGTTGTCGGTTCTGTTGTGGTTGTTGGTTCTGTTGTGGTTGTTGGTTCTGTTGTGGTTGTTGCATCTGTTGTGGTAGTCGGTTCTGTTGTGGTTGTTGGTTCTGTTGTGATTGTTGGTTTTGTTGTGGTTGTAGTTTGTGTTGTTGTTGTCGGTTCTGTTGTGGTTGTTGGTTCTGTTGTGGTTGTTGCTTCTGTTGTGGTTGTAGTTTGTGTTGTGGTTGTCGGTTCTGTTGTGGTTGTTGCTTCTTTTGTGGTTGTAGTTTGTGTTGTGGTTGTCGGTTCTGATGTGGTTGTTGCTTCTTTTGTGGTTGTAGTTTGTGTTGTGGTTGTCGGTTCAGTTGTGGTTGTTGCTTCTGTTGTGGTTGTAGTTTGTACTGTGGTTGTAGTTTGTGTTGTGATTGTTGGTTCTGTTGTGGTTGTTGGTTCTGTTGTGGTTGCTGCTTCTGTTGTGGTTGTAGTTTGTGTTGTGGTTGTCGGTTCTGTTATGGTTGTTGGTTCTGTTGTGGTTGTTGGTTCTGTTGTGGTTGTAGTTTGTGTTGTGGTTGTCGGTTCTGTTGTGGTTGTTGGTTCTGTTGTGGTTGTTGCTTCTGTTGTGGTTGTAGTTTGTGTTGTGATTGTTGGTTCTGTTGTGGTTGTTGGTTCTGTTGTGGTTGTAGTTTGTGTTGTGGTTGTCGGTTCTGTTGTGGTTGTTGGTTCTGTTGTGGTTGTTGCTTCTGTTGTGGTTGTAGTTTGTGTTGTGGTTGTCGGTTCTGTTGTGGTTGTTGGTTCTGTTGTGGTTGTTGGTTCTGTTGTGGTTGTTGCTTCTGTTGTGGTTGTAGTTTGTGTTGTGGTTGTCGGTTCTGTTGTGGTTGTTGGTTCTGTTGTGGTTGTTGGTTCTGTTGTGGTTGTTGCTTCTGTTGTGGTTGTAGTTTGTGTTGTGGTGGTCGGTTCTGTTGTGGTTGTCGGTTCTGTTGTGGTTGTTGGTTCTGTTGTGGTTGTTGCTTCTGTTGTGGTTGTAGTTTGTGTTGTGTTTGTCGGTTCTGTTGTGGTTGTCGGTTCTGTTGTGGTTGTTGGTTCTGTTGTGGTTGTTGCTTCTGTTGTGGTTGTAGTTTGTGTTGTGGTTGTCGGTTCTGTTATGGTTGTTGGCTCTGTTGTGGTTGTGGGTTCTGTTGTGGTTGTAGTTTGTGTTGTGGTTGTCGGTTCTGTTGTGGTTGTTGGTTCTGTTGTGGTTGTTGCTTCTGTTGTGGTTGTAGTTTGTGTTGTGATTGTTGGTTCTGTTGTGGTTGTTGCTTCTGTTGTGGTTGTTGGTTCTGTTGTGGTTGTAGTTTGTGTTGTGGTTGTCGGTTCTGTTGCGGTTGTTGGTTTTGTTGTGGTTGTTGGTTCTGTTGTGGTTGTAGTTTGTGTTGTGGTAGTCGGTTCTGTTGTGGTTGTTGGTTCTGTTGTGGTTGTAATTTGTGTTGTGGTTGTCGGTTCTGTTGTGGTAGTTGGTTCTGTTGTGGTTGTAGTTAGTGTTGTGGTTGTCGGTTCTGTTGTGGTTGTTGCTTCTGTTGTGGTTGTTGGTTGTATTGTGGTAGTTGCTTCTGTTGTGGTTGTAATTTGTGTTGTGGTTGTCGGTTCTGTTATGGTTGTCGGTTCTGTTGTGGTTGTTGCTTCAGTTGTGGTTGTAGTTTGTGTTGTGGTTGTCGGTTCTGTTGTGGTTGTTGGTTCTGTTGTGGTTGTTGCTTCTGTTGTGGTTGTAGTTTGTGTTGTGGTTGTCGGTTCTGTAGTGGTTGTCGGTTCTGTTGTGGTTGTTGCTTCTGTTGTGGTTGTAGTTTGTGTTGTGGTTGTCGGTTCTGTTATGGTTGTTGGTTCTGTTGTGGTTGTAGTTTGTGTTGTGGTTGTCGGTTCTGTTGTGGTTGTTGCTTCTGATGTGGTTGTAGTTTGTGTTGTGGTTGTCGCTTCTGTTATGGTTGTTGGTTGTGTTGTGGTTGTAGTTTGTGTTGTGGTTGTCGGTTCTGTTGTGGTTGTAGTTTGTGTTGTGGTTGTCGGTTCTGTTGTGGTTGTCGGTTCTGTTGCGGTTGTTGCTACTCTTGTGGTTGTAGTTTGTGTTGTGGTTGTCGGTTCTGTTATGGTTGTTGCTTCTGTTGTAGTTGTAGTTTGTGTTGTGGTTGTCGGTTCTGTTGTGGTTGTCGGTTCTGTTGTGGTTGTTGCTTCTGTTGTGGTTGTAGTTTGTGTTGTGGTTGTCGGTTCTGTTGTGGTTGTTGGTTCTGTTGTAGTTGTAGTTTGTGTTGTGGTTGTCGGTTCAGTTGTGGCTTTCGGTTCTGTTGTGGTTGTTGGTTCTGTTGTGGTTGTAGTTTGTGTTGTGGTTGTCGGTTCTGTTGTGGTTGTTGGTTCTGTTGTGGTTGTAGTTTGTGTTGTGGTTGTAGTTTGTGTTGTGGTTGTCGGTTCTGTTGTGGTTGTTGGTTCTGTTGTGGTTGTTGCTTCTGTTGTGGTTGTAGTTTGTGTTGTGGTTGTCGGTTCTGTTGTGGTTGTTGGTTCTGTTGTGGTTGTTGGTTCTGTTGTGGTTGTTGCATCTGTTGTGGTAGTCGGTTCTGTTGTGGTTGTTGGTTCTGTTGTGATTGTTGGTTTTGTTGTGGTTGTAGTTTGTGTTGTTGTTGTCGGTTCTGTTGTGGTTGTTGGTTCTGTTGTGGTTGTTGCTTCTGTTGTGGTTGTAGTTTGTGTTGTGGTTGTCGGTTCTGTTGTGGTTGTTGCTTCTTTTGTGGTTGTAGTTTGTGTTGTGGTTGTCGGTTCTGATGTGGTTGTTGCTTCTTTTGTGGTTGTAGTTTGTGTTGTGGTTGTCGGTTCAGTTGTGGTTGTTGCTTCTGTTGTGGTTGTAGTTTGTACTGTGGTTGTAGTTTGTGTTGTGATTGTTGGTTCTGTTGTGGTTGTTGGTTCTGTTGTGGTTGCTGCTTCTGTTGTGGTTGTAGTTTGTGTTGTGGTTGTCGGTTCTGTTATGGTTGTTGGTTCTGTTGTGGTTGTTGGTTCTGTTGTGGTTGTAGTTTGTGTTGTGGTTGTCGGTTCTGTTGTGGTTGTTGGTTCTGTTGTGGTTGTTGCTTCTGTTGTGGTTGTAGTTTGTGTTGTGATTGTTGGTTCTGTTGTGGTTGTTGGTTCTGTTGTGGTTGTAGTTTGTGTTGTGGTTGTCGGTTCTGTTGTGGTTGTTGGTTCTGTTGTGGTTGTTGCTTCTGTTGTGGTTGTAGTTTGTGTTGTGGTTGTCGGTTCTGTTGTGGTTGTTGGTTCTGTTGTGGTTGTTGGTTCTGTTGTGGTTGTTGCTTCTGTTGTGGTTGTAGTTTGTGTTGTGGTTGTCGGTTCTGTTGTGGTTGTTGGTTCTGTTGTGGTTGTTGGTTCTGTTGTGGTTGTTGCTTCTGTTGTGGTTGTAGTTTGTGTTGTGGTGGTCGGTTCTGTTGTGGTTGTTGGTTCTGTTGTGGTTGTTGGTTCTGTTGTGGTTGTTGCTTCTGTTGTGGTTGTAGTTTGTGTTGTGTTTGTCGGTTCTGTTGTGGTTGTCGGTTCTGTTGTGGTTGTTGGTTCTGTTGTGGTTGTTGCTTCTGTTGTGGTTGTAGTTTGTGTTGTGGTTGTCGGTTCTGTTATGGTTGTTGGCTCTGTTGTGGTTGTGGGTTCTGTTGTGGTTGTAGTTTGTGTTGTGGTTGTCGGTTCTGTTGTGGTTGTTGGTTCTGTTGTGGTTGTTGCTTCTGTTGTGGTTGTAGTTTGTGTTGTGATTGTTGGTTCTGTTGTGGTTGTTGCTTCTGTTGTGGTTGTTGGTTCTGTTGTGGTTGTAGTTTGTGTTGTGGTTGTCGGTTCTGTTGCGGTTGTTGGTTTTGTTGTGGTTGTTGGTTCTGTTGTGGTTGTAGTTTGTGTTGTGGTAGTCGGTTCTGTTGTGGTTGTTGGTTCTGTTGTGGTTGTAATTTGTGTTGTGGTTGTCGGTTCTGTTGTGGTAGTTGGTTCTGTTGTGGTTGTAGTTAGTGTTGTGGTTGTCGGTTCTGTTGTGGTTGTTGCTTCTGTTGTGGTTGTTGGTTGTATTGTGGTAGTTGCTTCTGTTGTGGTTGTAATTTGTGTTGTGGTTGTCGGTTCTGTTATGGTTGTCGGTTCTGTTGTGGTTGTTGCTTCTGTTGTGGTTGTTGGTTGTATTGTGGTTGTAGTTTGTGTTGTGGTTGTAGGTTCTGTTGTGGTTGTTGCTTCTGCTGAGATTGTAGTTCGTGTTGTGGTTGTCGGTTCTGTTGTGGTTGTAGTTTGTGTTGTGGTTGTCGGTTCTGTTGTGGTTGTTGGTTCTGTTGTGGTAGTTGCTTCTGTTGTGGTTGTAATTTGTGTTGTGGTTGTCGGTTCTGTTATGGTTGTCGGTTCTGTTGTGGTTGTTGCTTCTGTTGTGATTGTTGGTTGTATTGTGGTTGTAGTTTGTGTTGTGGTTGTAGGTTCTGTTGTGGTTGTTGCTTCTGCTGAGATTGTAGTTCGTGTTGTGGTTGTCGGTTCTGTTGTGGTTGTAGTTTGTATTGTGGTTGTAGTTTGTGTTCTGGTTGTCGGTTCTGTTGTGGTTGTTGCATCTGCTGTGGTTGTAGTTTGTGTTGTGGTTGTCGGTCCTCTTGTGGTTGTTGGTTCTGTTGTGGTTGTTGGTTCTGTTGTGGTTGTAGTTTGTGTTGTGGTTGTCGGTTCTGTTTTGTTTGTTGATTCTGCTGTGGTTGTAGTTTGTGTTGTGGTCGTCGGTTCTGTTGTGGTTGTTGGTTCTGTTGTGGTTGTTGGTTCTGTTGTGGTTGTAGTTCGTGTTGTGGTTGTCGGTTCTGTTGTGGTTGTTGCTTCTGTTGTAGTTGTAGTTTGTGTTGTGGTTGTTGGTTCTGTTGTGGTTGTCGGTTCTGTTGTGGTTGTTGGTTCTGTTGTGGTTGTTGGTTCTGTTGTGGTTGTTGCTTCCGTTGTGGTTGTAGTTTGTGTTGTGGTTGTTGGTTCTGTTGTGGTTGTCGGTTCTGTTGTGGTTGTCGGTTCTGTTGTGGTTGTTGGTTCTGTTGTGACTGTTGGTTCTGTTGTGGTTGTTGCTTCCGTTGTGGTTGTAGTTTGTGTTGTGGTTGTCGGTTCCGTTGTGGTTGTCGGTTCTGTTGTGGTGGTTGGTTCTGTTGTGTTTGTTACTTCTGTTGTGGTTGTAGTTTGTGTTGTGGTTGTCGGTTCTGTTGTGGTTGTTGCTTCTGTTGTGGTTGTAGTTTGTGTTGTGGATGTCGGTTCTGTTGTGGTTGTTGCTTCTGTTGTGTTTGTTGCTTCTGTTGTGGTTGTAGTTTGTGTTGTGGTTGTCGGTTCTGTTGTGGTTGTTGCTTCTGTTGTGGTTGTAGTTTGTGTTGTGGATGTCGGTTCTGTTGTGGTTGTTGGTTCTGTTGTGGTTGTAGTTTGTGTTGTGGTTGTCGGTTCTGTTGTGGTTGTCGGTTCTGTTGTGGTAGTTGGTTCTGTTGTTGTTGCTTCTGTTGTGGTTGTAGATTGTGTTGTGGTTGTTGGTTCTTTTGTGGTTGTTGGTTCTGTTGTGGTTGTAGTTTGTGTTGTGGTTGTCGGTTCTGTTGTGGTTGTTGGTTCTGTTGTTGTTGCTTCTGTTGTGGTTGTAGATTGTGTTGTGGTTGCTGGTTCTTTTGTGGTTGTTGGTTCTGTTGTGGCTGTAGATTGTGTTGTGGTTGTCGGCTCTGTTTTGGTTGTTGGTTCTGTTGTTGTTGCTTCTGTTGTGGTTGTAGTTTGTGTTGTGGTTGTCGGTTCTGTTGTGGTTGTTGGTTCTGTTGTGGTTGTTGGTTCTTTTGTGGTTGTAGTTTGTGTTGTGGTTGTCGGTTCCGTTGTGGTTGTCGGTTCTGTTGTGGTCGTTGGTACTGTTGTAGTTGTTGGTTCTGTTGTGGTTGTAGTTTGTGTTGTAGTTGTTGGTTCTGTTGTGGTTGTTGGTTCTGTTGTGGTTGTAGTTTGAGTTGTGGTTGTCGGTTCTGTTGTGGTTGTTGGTACTGTTGTAGTTGTTGGTTCTGTAGTGGTTGTAGTTTGTGTTGTAGTTGTTGGTTCTGTTGTGGTTGTTGGTTTTGTTGTGGTTGTAGTTTGTGTTGTGGTTGTCGGTTCTGTTGTGGTTGTTGGTTCTGTTGTGGTTGTTGCTTCTGTTGTGGTTGTTGGTACAGTTGTGGTTGTTGGTTCTGTTGTGGTTGTAGTTTGTGTTGTAGTTGTTGGTTCTGTTGTGGTTGTTGGTTCTGTTGTGGTTGTAGTTTGTATTGTAGTTGTTGGTTCTGTTGTGGTTGTTGGTTCTGTTGTGGTTGTAGTTTGTGTTGTAGTTGTTGGTTCTGTTGTGGTTGTTTGTTCTGTTGTGGTTGTAGTTTGTGTTGTGGTTGTCGGTTCTGTTGTGGCTGTTGGTACAGTTGTGGTTGTTGGTTCTGTTGTGGTTGTAGTTTCTGTTGTGGTTGTTGGTTTTGTTGTGGTTGTAGTTTGTGTTGTGGTTGTCGGTTCCGTTGTGGTTGTCGGTTCCGTTGTGGTTGTCGGTTCTGTTGTGGTTGTTGGTACAGTTGTGGTTGTTGGTTCTGTTGTGGTTGTTGGTTCTGTTGTGGTTGTAGTTTGTGTTGTGGTTGTCGGTTCTGTTGTGGTTGTTGGTTCTGTTGTGGTTGTTGGTTCTGTTGTGGTTGTAGTTTGTGTTGTGGTTGTCGTTTCTGTTGTTGTTGTTGGTTCTGTTGTGGTTGTTGGTTCTGTTGTGGTTGTAGTTTGTGTTGTGGTTGTCGGTTCTCTTGTGGTTGTTGGTTCTTTTGTGGTTGTAGTTTGTGTTGTGGTTGTCGGCTCTGTTGTGGTTGTTGGTTCTTTTGTGGTTGTAGTTTGTGTTGTGGTTGTCGGTTCTATTGTGGTTGTTGCTTCTGTTGTGGTTGTAGTTTGTGTTGTGGTTGTCGGTTCTGTTGTGGCTGTTGCTTCTGTTGTGGATGTAGTTTGTGTTGTGGTTGTCGGTTCTGTTGTGGTTGTTGGTTCTGTTGTGGTTGTAGTTTGTTTTGTAGTTGTTGGTTCTGTTGTGGTTGTCGGTTTTGTTGTGGTTGTTGCTTCTGTTGTGGTTGTAGTTTGTGTTGTGGTTGTCGGTTCTGTTGTGGTTGTTGGTTCTGTTGTGGTTGTTGGTTCTGTTGTGGTTGTAGTTTGTGTTGTGGTTGTCGGTTCTCTTGTGGTTGTTGGTTCTGTTGTGGTTGTAGTTTGTGTTGTGGTTGTCGGTTCTGTTGTGGTTGTTGGTTCCGTTGTGGTTGTCGGTTCTGTTGTGGTTGTCGGTTCTGTTGTGGTTGTAGTTTGTGTTGTGGTTGTCGGTTCTGTTGTGGCTGTTGCTTCTGTTGTGGATGTAGTTTGTGTTGTGGTTGTCGGTTCTGTTGTGGTTGTTGGTTCTGTTGTGGTTGTTGGTTTTGTTGTGGTTGTAGTTTGTGATGTGGTTGTCGGTTCTGTTGTGGTTGTTGGTTCTGTTGTGGTTGTTGGTTCTGTTGTGGTTGTAGTTTGTGTTGTGGTTGTCGGTTCTGTTGTGGTTGTTGGTTCTGTTGTGGTTGTAGTTTGTGTTGTGGTTGTCGGTTCTGTTGTGGTTGTTGGTTCCGTTGTGGTTGTCGGTTCTGTTGTGGTTGTTGGTTCTGTTGTGGTTGTAGTTTGTGTTGTGGTTGTCGGTTCCGTTGTGGTTGTCGGTTCTGTTGTGGTTGTTGGTACTGTTGTGGTTGTTGGTTCTGTTGTGGTTGTAGTTTGTTTTGCAGTTGTTGGTTCTGTTGTGGCTGTTGGTTCTGTTGTGGTTGTAGTTTGAGTTGTGGTTGTCGGTACTGTTGTGGTTGTTGGTACTGTTGTGGTTGTTGGTTCTGTTGTGGTTGTAGTTTGTGTTGTGGTTGTCTGTTCTGTTGTGGTTATTGGTTCTGTTGTGGTTGTAGTTTGTGTTGTGGTTGTCGGTTCTGTTGTGGTTGTTGGTTCTGTTGTGGTTGTTGGTTCTGTTGTGGTTGTAGTTTGTGTTGTGGTTGTCGGTTCTGTTGTGGTTGTTGGTTTTGTTGTGGTTGTAGTTTGTGTTGTGGTTGTCGGTTCTGTTGTGGTTGTTGGTTCTGTTGTGGTGGTAGTTTGTGTTGTGGTTGTCGGTTCTGTTGTGGTTGTTGGTTCTGTTGTGGTTGTTGGTTCTGTTGTGGTTGTAGTTTGTGTTGTGGTTGTCGGTTCTGTTGTGGTTATTGGTTCTGTTGTGGTTGTAGTTTGTGTTGTGGTTGTCGGTTCTGTTGTGGATGTTGGTTCTGTTGTGGTTGTTGGTTCTGTTGTGGTTGTAGTTTGTGTTGTGGTTGTCGGTTCTGTTGTGGTTGTTGGTTCTGTTGTGGTTGTAGTTTGTGTTGTGGTTGTCGGTTCTGTTGTGGTTGTTGGGTCTGTTGTGGTTGTAGTTTGTGTTGTGGTTGTTGGTTCTGTTGTGGTTGTTGGTTCTGTTGTGGTTGTAGTTTGTGTTGTGGTTGTCGGTTCTGTTGTGGTTATTGGTTCTGTTGTGGTTGTAGTTTGTGTTGTGGTTGTCGGTTCTGTTGTGGTTTTTGGTTCTGTTGTGGTTGTTGGTTCTGTTGTGGTTGTAGTTTGTGTTGTGGTTGTCGGTTCTGTTGTGGTTGTTGGTTCTGTTGTGGTTGATGGTTCTGTTGTGGTTGTAGTTTGTGTTGTGGTTGTCGGTTCTCTTGTGGTTGTTGGTTCTGTTGTGGTTGTTGGTTCTGTTGTGGTTGTAGTTTGTGTTGTGGTTGTCGGTTCTCTTGTGGTTGTTGGTTCTGTTGTGGTTGTTGGTTCTCTTGTGGTTGTAGTTTGTGTTGTGGTTGTCGGTTCTGTTGTGGTTATTGGTTCTGTTGTGGTTGTAGTTTGTGTTGTGGTTGTCGGTTCTGTTGTGGATGTTGGTTCTGTTGTGGTTGTTGGTTCTGTTGTGGTTGTAGTTTGTGTTGTGGTTGTCGGTTCTGTTGTGGATGTTGGTTCTGTTGTGGTTGTAGTTTGTGTTGTGGTTGTCGGTTCTGTTGTGGTTGTTGGTTCTGTTGTGGTTGTAGTTTGTGTTGTGGTTGTTCGTTCTGTTGTGGTTGTTGGTTCTGTTGTGGTTGTAGTTTGTGTTGTGGTTGTCGGTTCTGTTGTGGTTATTGGTTCTGTTGTGGTTGTAGTTTGTGTTGTGGTTCTCGGTTCTGTGGTGGTTGTTGGTTCTGTTGTGGTTGTTGGTTCTGTTGTGGTTGTAGTTTGTGTTGTGGTTGTCGGTTCTGTTGTGGTTGTTGGTTCTGTTGTGGTTGTTGGTTCTGTTGTGGTTGTAGTTTGTGTTGTGGTTGTCGGTTCTGTTGTGGTTGTTGGTTCTGTTGTGGTTATTGGTTCTGTTGTGGTTGTAGTTTGTTTTGTGGATGTCGGTTCTGTTGTGGTTGTTGGTTCTGTTGTGGTTGTTGCTTCTGTTGTGGTTGTAGTTTGTGTTGTGGTTGTCGGTTCTGTTGTGTTTGTCGGTTCTGTTGTGGTTGTTGGTTCTGTTGTGGTTGTTGGTTCTGTTGTGGTTGTCGGTTCTGTTGTGGTTGTTGGTTCTGTTGTGGTTGTTGGTTCTGTTGTGGTTGTTGCTTCTGTTGTGGTTGTAGTTTGTGTTGTGGTTGTCGGTTCTGTTGTGGTTGTTGGTTCTGTTGTGGTTGTTGGTTCTGTTGTGGTTGTTGCTTCTGTTGTGGTTGTAGTTTGTGTTGTGGTTGTCGGTTCTGTTGTGGTTGTTGGTACTGTTGTGGTTGATGGTTCTGTTGTGGTTGTAGTCTGTGTTGTAGTTGTTGGTTCTGTTGTGGTTGTTGGTTCTGTTGTGGTTGTTGGTTCTGCTGTGGTTGTAGTTTGAGTTGTGGTTGTCGGTTCTGTTGTGGTTGTTGGTAATGTTGTGGTTGATGGTTCTGTTGTGGTTGTAGTCTGTGTTGTAGTTGTTGGTTCTGTTGTGGTTGTTGGTTCTGTTGTGATTGTGGGTTCTGTTGTGGTTGTTGGTTCTGTTGTGGTTGTTGGTTCTGTTGTGGTTGTTGGTTCTGTAGTGGTTGTTGGTTCTGTTGTGATTGTTGGTTCTGTTGTGGTTGTTGGTTCTGTTGTGGTTGTTGGTTCTGTAGTGGTTGTTGGTTCTGTTGTGATTGTTGGTTCTGTTGTGGTTGTTGGTTCTGTTGTGGTTGTTGGTTCTGTTGTGGTTATTGGTTCTGTTGTGGTTGTTGGTTCTGTTGTGGTTGTTGGTTCTGTTGTGATTGTTGGTTCTGTTGTGGTTGTTGGTTCTGTTGTGGTTGTTGGTTCTGTTGTGGTTGTTGGTTCTGTTGTGGTTGTTGGTTCTGTTGTGATTGTTGGTTCTGTTGTGGTTGTTGGTTCTGTTGTGGTTGTTGGTTCTGTTGTGGTTGTTGGTTCTGTTGTGGTTGTTGGTTCTGTTGTGGATGTTGGTTCTGTTGTGGTTGTTGGTTCTGTTGTGATTGTTGGTTCTGTTGTGGTTGTTGGTTCTGTTGTGGTTGTTGGTTCTGTTGTGGTTGTTGGTTCTGTTGTGATTTTTGGTTCTGTTGTGGTTGTTGGTTCTGTTGTGGTTGTTGGTTCTGTAGTGGTTGTTGGTTCTGTTGTGATTGTTGGTTCTGTTGTGGTTGTTGGTTCTGTTGTGGTTGTTGGTTCTGTTGTGGTTGTTGGTTCTGTAGTGGTTGTTGGTTCTGTTGTGGTTGTTGGTTCTGTTGTGATTGTTGGTTCTGTAGTGGTTGTTGGTTCTGTTGTGATTGTTGGTTCTGTTGTGGTTGTTGGTTCTGTTGTGGTTGTAGTTTGTGTTGTGGTTGTCGGTTCTGTTGTGGTTGTTGGTTCTGTTGTGGTTGTTGGTTCTGTAGTGGTTGTTGGTTCTGTTGTGATTGTTGGTTCTGTTGTGGTTGTTGGTTCTGTTGTGGTTGTTGGTTCTGTTGTGGTTGTTGGTTCTGTTGTGGTTGTTGGTTCTGTTGTGGTTGTTGGTTCTGTTGTGATTGTTGGTTCTGTTGTGGTTGTTGGTTCTGTTGTGATTGTTGGTTCTGTTGTGGTTGTTGGTTCTGTTGTGATTGTTGGTTCTGTAGTGGTTGTTGGTTCTGTAGTGGTTGTTGGTTCTGTTGTGATTGTTGGTTCTGTTGTGATTGTTGGTTCTGTTGTGGTTGTTGGTTCTGTTGTGATTGTTGGTTCTGTTGTGGTTGTTGGTTCTGTAGTGGTTGTTGGTTCTGTTGTGATTGTTGGTTCTGTTGTGGTTGTTGGTTCTGTTGTGATTGTTGGTTCTGTTGTGGTTGTTGGTTCTGTTGTGATTGTTGGTTCTGTTGTGGTTGTTGGTTCTGTTGTGATTGTTGGTTCTGTTGTGGTTGTTGGTTCTGTTGTGATTGTTGGTTCTGTTGTGGTTGTTGGTTCTGTTGTGGTTGTCGGTTCTGTTGTGGTTGTTGGTTCTGTTGTGGTTGTAGTTTGAGTTGTGGTTGTCGGTTCTGTTGTGGTTGTTGGTACTGTTGTGGTTGATGGTTCTGTTGTGGTTGTAGTCTGTGTTGTAGTTGTTGGTTCTGTTGTGGTTGTTGGTTCTGTTGTGGTTGTTGGTTCTGCTGTGGTTGTAGTTTGTGTTGTGGTTGTCGGTTCTGTTGTGGTTGTTGGTTCCGTTGTGGTTGTTGGTTCTGTTGTGGTTGTTGGTTCTGTTGTGGTTGTTGGTTCTGTTGTGGTTGTTGGTTCTGTTGTGGTTGTTGGTACTGTTGTGGTTGTTGGTTCTGTTGTGGTTGTAGTTTGTGTTGTAGTTGTTGGTTCTGTTGTGGTTGTTGGTTCTGTTGTGGTTGTAGTTTGTGTTGTGGTTGTCGGTTCTCTTGTGGTTGTTGGTTCTGTTGTGGTTGTAGTTTGTGTTGTGGTTGTCGGTTCTGTTGTGGTTGTCGGTTCTGTTGTGGTTGTCGGTTCCGTTGTGGTTGTCGGTTCTGTTGTGGTTGTTGGTTCCGTTGTGGTTGTCGGTTCTGTTGTGGTTGTTGGTTCTGTTGTGGTTGTAGTTTGTGTTGTGGTTGTCGGTTCTGTTGTGGTTGTTGGTTCTGTTGTGGTTGTTGGTTTTGTTGTGGTTGTAGTTTGTGTTGCAGTTGTTGGTTCTGTTGTGGCTGCTGGTTCTGTTGTTGTTGTAGTTTGAGTTGTGGTTGTCGGTTCTGTTGTGGTTGTTGGTACTGTTGTGGTTGTTGGTTCTGTTCTGGTTGTAGTTTGTGTTGTAGTTGTTGGTTCTGTTGTGGTTGTTGGTTCTGTTGTGGTTGTTGGTTTTGTTGTGGTTGTAGTTTGTGTTATGGTTGTCGGTTCTGTTGTGGTTGTTTGTTCTGTTGTGGTTGTTGGTTCTGTTGTGGTTGTTGGTTCTGTTGTGGTTGTTGGTTTTGTTGTGGTTGTAGTTTGTGTTGTGGTTGTCGGTTCTGTTGTGGTTGTTTGTTCTGTTGTGATTGTTGGTTCTGCTGTGATTGTTGGTTCTGTTGTGGTTGTTGGTTCTGTTGTGATTGTTCTTTGTGTTGTGGTTGTCGGTTCTGTTGTGGTTGTTGGTTCTGTTGTGGTTGTTGGTTCTGTTGTGGTTGTAGGTTGTGTTGTGGTTGTCGGTTCTCTTGTGGTTGCTGGTTCTGTTGTGGTTGTTGGTTCTGTTGTGGTTGTAGTTTGTGTTGTGGATGTCGGTTCTGTGGTGGTTGTTGGTTCTGTTGTGATTGTTGCTTCTGTTGTGGTTGTAGTTTGTGTTGTGGTTGTCGGTTCTGTTGTGGTTGTCGGTTCTCTTGTGGTTGTTGGTTCTGTTGTGGTTGTTGGTTCTGTTGTGGTTGTAGTTTGTGTTGTGGTTGTCGGTTCTGTTGTGGTAGTTGGTTCTGTTGTGGTTGTTGGTTCTGTTGTGGTTGTAGTTTGTGTTGTGGTTGTCGGTTCTCTTGTGTTTGTTGGTTCTGTTGTGGTTGTTGGTTCTGTTGTGGTTGTAGTTTGTGTTGTGGTTGTCGGTTCTGTTGTGGTTGTTGGTTCTGTTGTGGTTGTTGCTTCTGTTGTGGTTGTAGTTTGTGTTGTGGTTGTCGGTTCTGTTGTGGTTGTCGGTTCTCTTGTGGTTGTTGGTTCTGTTGTGGTTGTTGGTTCTGTTGTGGTTGTAGTTTGTGTTGTGGTTGTCGGTTCTGTTGTGGTAGTTGGTTCTGTTGTGGTTGTTGGTTCTGTTGTGGTTGTAGTTTGTGTTGTGGTTGTCGGTTCTCTTGTGTTTGTTGGTTCTGTTGTGGTTGTTGGTTCTGTTGTGGTTGTAGTTTGTGTTGTGGTTGTCGGTTCTGTTGTGGTTGTCGGCTCTCTTGTGGCTGTTGGTTCTGTTGTGGTTGTTGGTTCTGTTGTGGTTGTAGTTTGTGTTGTGGTTGTCGGTTCTGTTGTGGTTGTTGGTTCTGTTGTGGTTGTAGTTTGTGTTGTGGTTGTCGGTTCTGTTGTGGTTGTTGGTTCTGTTATGGTTGTTGGTTCTGTTGTGGTTGTAGTTTGTGTTGTGGCTGTCGGTTCTGTTGTGGTTGTTGGTTCTTTTGTGGTTGTAGTTTCTGTTGTGGTTGTCGTTTGTGTTGTGGTTGTCGGTTCTGTTGTGGTAGTTGGTTCTGTTGTGGTTGTTGGTTCTGTTGTGGTTGTAGTTTGTGTTGTGGTTGTCGGTTCTGTTGTGGTTGTCGGCTCTCTTGTGGCTGTTGGTTCTGTTGTGGTTGTTTGTTCTGTTGTGGTTGTAGTTTGTGTTGTGGTTGTCGGTTCTGTTGTGGTTGTTGGTTCTGTTGTGGTTGTTGGTTCTGTTGTGGTTGTAGTTTGTGTTGTGGTTGTCGGTTCTGTTGTGGTTGTTGGTTCTGTTGTGGTTGTTGGTTCTGTTGTGGTTGAAGTTTGTGTTGTGGTTGTCGGTTCTGTTGTGGTTGTTGGTTCTGTTGTGGTTGTAGTTTGTGTTGTGGTTGTCGGTTCTGTTGTGGTTGTTGGTTCTGTTATGGTTGTTGGTTCTGTTGTGGTTGTAGTTTGTGTTGTGGCTGTCAGTTCTGTTGTGGTTGTTGGTTCTGTTGTGGTTGTTGGTTTTGTTGTGGTTGTAGTTTGTGTTGTGGTTGTCGGTTCTGTTGTGGTTGTTTGTTCTGTTGTGGTTGTTGGTTCTGTTGTGGTTGTTGGTTCTGTTGTGGTTGTTGGTTTTGTTGTGGTTGTAGTTTGTGTTGTGGTTGTCGGTTCTGTTGTGGTTGTTGGTTCTGTTGTGGTTGTTGGTTCTGTTGTGGTTGTTGGTTTTGTTGTGGTTGTAGTTTGTGTTGTGGTTGTCGGTTCTGTTGTGGTTGTTGGTTCTGTTGTGATTGTTGGTTCTGTTGTGGTTGTTGGTTCTGTTGTGATTGTTCTTTGTGTTGTGGTTGTTGGTTCTGTTGTGGTTGTTGGTTCTGTTGTGATTGTTGGTTCTGTTGTGGTTGTTGGTTCTGTTGTGATTGTTGGTTCTGTTGTGGTTGTTGGTTCTGTTGTGATTGTTGGTTCTGTTGTGATTGTTGGTTCTGTTGTGATTGTTGGTTCTGTTGTGGTTGTTGGTTCTGTTGTGATTGTTGGTTCTGTTGTGGTTGTTGGTTCTGTTGTGATTGTTGGTTCTGTTGTGGTTGTTGGTTCTGTTGTGGTTGTTGGTTCTGTTGTGATTGTTGGTTCTGTTGTGGTTGTTGGTTCTATTGTGGTTGTTGGTTCTGTTGTGATTGTTGGTTCTGTTGTGATTGTTGGTTCTGTTGTGATTGTTGGTTTTGTTGTGGTTGTTGGTTCTGTTGTGGTTGTTGGTTCTGTTGTGGTTGTTGGTTCTGTTGTGGTTGTTGGTTCTGTTGTGATTGTTGGTTCTGTTGTGGTTGTTGGTTCTGTTGTGATTGTTGGTTCTGTTGTGGTTGTTGGTTCTGTTGTGATTGTTGGTTCTGTTGTGGTTGTTGGTTCTGTTGTGATTGTTGGTTCTGTTGTGATTGTTGGTTCTGTTGTGGTTGTTGGTTCTGTTGTGATTGTTGGTTCTGTTGTGGTTGTTGGTTCTGTTGTGATTGTTGGTTCTGTTGTGGTTGTTGGTTCTGTTGTGATTGTTGGTTCTGTTGTGGTTGTTGGTTCTGTTGTGATTGTTGGTTCTGTTGTGGTTGTTGGTTCTGTTGTGATTGTTGGTTCTGTTGTGGTTGTTGGTTCTGTTGTGATTGTTGGTTCTGTTGTGGTTGTTGGTTCTGTTGTGATTGTTGGTTCTGTTTTGGTTGTTGGTTCTGTTGTGGTTGTTGGTTCTGTTGTGATTGTTGGTTCTGTTGTGGTTGTTGGTTCTGTTGTGATTGTTGGTTCTGTTGTGGTTGTTGGTTCTGTTGTGATTGTTGGTTCTGTTGTGGTTGTTGGTTCTGTTGTGATTGTTGGTTCTGTTGTGGTTGCTGGTTCTGTTGTGGTGGTTGGTTCTGTTGTGGTTGTTGGTTCTGTTGTGATTGTTGGTTCTGTTGTGATTGTTGGTTCTGTTGTGATTGTTGGTTCTGTTGTGGTTGTTGGTTCTGTTGTGATTGTTGGTTCTGTTGTGGTTGTTGGTTCTATTGTGGTTGTTGGTTCTGTTGTGGTTGTTGGTTCTGTTGTGGTTGTTGGTTCTGTTGTGGTTGTTGGTTCTGTTGTGGTTGTTGGTTCTATTGTGGTTGTTGGTTCTATTGAGGTTGTTGGTTCTGTTGTGATTGTTGGTTCTGTTGTGGTTGTTGGTTCTGTTGTGGTTGTTGGTTCTGTTGTGGTTGTTGGTTCTGTTGTGGTTGTTGGTTCTGTTGTGATTGTTGGTTCTGTTGTGGTTGTTGGTTCTGTTGTGATTGTTGGTTCTGTTGTGATTGTTGGTTCTGTTGTGATTGTTGGTTCTGTTGTGGTTGTTGGTTCTATTGTGGTTGTTGGTTCTGTTGTGGTTGTTGGTTCTGTTGTGGTTGTTGGTTCTGTTGTGATTGTTGGTTCTGTTGTGATTGTTGGTTCTGTTGTGATTGTTGGTTCTGTTGTGATTGTTGGTTCTGTTGTGATTGTTGGTTCTGTTGTGGTTGTTGGTTCTATTGTGGTTGTTGGTTCTGTTGTGGTTGTTGGTTCTGTTGTGATTGTTGGTTCTGTTGTGATTGTTGGTTCTGTTGTGGTTGTTGGTTCTATTGTGGTTGTTGGTTCTGTTGTGATTGTTGGTTCTGTTGTGATTGTTGGTTCTGTTGTGATTGTTGGTTCTGTTGTGATTGTTGGTTCTGTTGTGGTTGTTGGTTCTGTTGTGGTTGTTGGTTCTGTTGTGGTTGCTGGTTCTGTTGTGATTGTTGGTTCTGTTGTGATTGTTGGTTCTGTTGTGGTTGTTGGTTCTATTGTGGTTGTTGGTTCTGTTGTGGTTGTTGGTTCTGTTGTGATTGTTGGTTCTGTTGTGATTGTTGGTTCTGTTGTGATTGTTGGTTCTGTTGTGGTTGTTGGTTCTATTGTGGTTATTGGTTCTGTTGTGGTTGTTGGTTCTGTTGTGATTGTTGGTTCTGTTGTGATTGTTGGTTCTGTTGTGATTGTTGGTTCTGTTGTGGTTGTTGGTTCCATTGTGGTTGTTGGTTCTGTTGTGGTTGTTGGTTCTGTTGTGGTTGTTGGTTCTGTTGTGATTGTTGGTTCTGTTGTGATTGTTGGTTCTGTTGTGGTTGTTGGTTCTATTGTGGTTGTTGGTTCTGTTGTGGTTGTTGGTTCTGTTGTGGTTGTTGGTTCTGTTGTGATTGTTGGTTCTGTTGTGGTTGTTGGTTCTATTGTGGTTGTTGGTTCTGTTGTGATTGTTGGTTCTGTTGTGGTTGTTGGTTCTATTGTGGTTGTTGGTTCTGTTGTGGTTGTTGGTTCTGTTGTGGTTGTTGGTTCTGTTGTGGTTGTTGGTTCTGTTGTGATTGTTGGTTCTGTTGTGATTGTTGGTTCTATTGTGGTTGTTGGTTCTGTTGTGATTGTTGGTTCTGTTGTGGTTGTTGGTTCTATTGTGGTTGTTGGTTCTGTTGTGATTGTTGGTTCTGTTGTGGTTGTTGGTTCTGTTGTAATTGTTGGTTCTGTTGTGATTGTTGGTTCTGTTGTAGTTTTTGGTTCTGTTGTGATTGTTGGTTCTGTTGTGGTTGTTGGTTCTGTTGTGATTGTTGGTTCTGTTGTGATTGTTGGTTCTATTGTGGTTGTTGGTTCTGTTGTGATTGTTGGTTCTGTTGTGATTGTTGGTTCTGTTGTGGTTGTTGGTTCTGTTGTGGTTGTTGGTTCTGTTGTGATTGTTGGTTCTATTGTGGTTGTTGGTTCTGTTGTGATTGTTGGTTCTGTTGTGATTGTTAGTTCTGTTGTGGTTGTTGGTTCTGTTGTGATTGTTGGTTCTATTGTGGTTGTTGGTTCTGTTGTGATTGTTGGTTCTGTTGTGATTGTTGGTTCTGTTGTGGTTGTTGGTTCTGTTGTGATTGTTGGTTCTGTTGTGGTTGTTGGTTCTGTTGTAGTTTTTGGTTCTGTTGTGATTGTTGGTTCTGTTGTGATTGTTGGTTCTGTTGTGGTTGTTGGTTCTGTTGTGATTGTTGGTTCTGTTGTGGTTGTTGGTTCTGTTGTAGTTTTTGGTTCTGTTGTGATTGTTGGTTCTGTTGTAGTTTTTGGTTCTGTTGTGATTGTTGGTTCTGTTGTGGTTGTTGGTTCTGTTGTAGTTTTTGGTTCTGTTGTGATTGTTGGTTCTGTTGTGATTGTTGGTTCTGTTGTGGTTGTTGGTTCTGTTGTGATTGTTGGTTCTGTTGTGGTTGTTGGTTCTGTTGTAGTTTTTGGTTCTGTTGTGATTGTTGGTTCTGTTGTAGTTTTTGGTTCTGTTGTGATTGTTGGTTCTGTTGTGGTTGTTGGTTCTGTTGTAGTTTTTGGTTCTGTTGTGATTGTTGGTTCTGTTGTGATTGTTGGTTCTGTTGTGGTTGTTGGTTCTGTTGTAGTTTTTGGTTCTGTTGTGATTGTTGGTTCTGTTGTGATTGTTGGTTCTGTTGTGGTTGTTGGTTCTATTGTGGTTGTTGGTTCTG
Organism: Octopus bimaculoides; assembly: GCF_046866305.1. NCBI lineage: Eukaryota > Metazoa > Mollusca > Cephalopoda > Octopoda > Octopodidae > Octopus > Octopus bimaculoides. Next base: position 19,035 of record NW_028315439.1, read on the forward strand.
TTGTGATTGTTGGTTCTGTTGTGGTTGTTGGTTCTGTTGTGATTGTTGGTTCTGTTGTGATTGTTGGTTCTGTTGTAGTTTTTGGTTCTGTTGTGATTGTTGGTTCTGTTGTGGTTGTTGGTTCTGTTGTGATTGTTGGTTCTGTTGTAGTTTTTGGTTCTGTTGTGGTTGTTGGTTCTGTTGTGATTGTTGGTTCTGTTGTAGTTTTTGGTTCTGTTGTGATTGTTGGTTCTGTTGTAGTTTTTGGTTCTGTTGTGGTTGTTGGTTCTGTTGTGATTGTTGGTTCTGTTGTAGTTTTTGGTTCTGTTGTGATTGTTGGTTCTGTTGTGATTGTTGGTTCTGTTGTGGTTGTTGGTTGTATTGTGGTTGTTGGTTCTGTTGTGATTGTTGGTTCTGTTGTGGTTGTTGGTTCTGTTGTGATTGTTGGTTCTGTTGTGATTGTTGGTTCTGTTGTAGTTTTTGGTTCTGTTGTGATTGTTGGTTCTGTTGTGGTTGTTGGTTCTGTTGTGGTTGTTGGTTCTGTTGTGGTTGTTGGTTCTATTGTGGTTGTTGGTTCTGTTGTGATTGTTGGTTCTGTTGTGGTTGTTGGTTCTGTTGTAGTTTTTGGTTCTGTTGTGATTGTTGGTTCTGTTGTGGTTGTTGGTTCTGTTGTGATTGTTGGTTCTGTTGTGGTTGTTGGTTCTATTGTGGTTGTTGGTTCTGTTGTGATTGTTGGTTCTGTTGTGGTTGTTGGTTCTATTGTGGTTGTTGGTTCTGTTGTGATTGTTGGTTCTGTTGTGGTTGTTGGTTCTGTTGTGGTTGTTGGTTCTGTTGTGGTTGTTGGTTCTGTTGTGGTTGTTGGTTCTGTTGTGGTTGTTGGTTCTGTTGTGGTTGTTGGTTCTGTTGTGGTTGTTGGTTCTGTTGTGATTGTTGGTTCTGTTGTGGTTGTTGGTTCTATTGTGGTTGTTGGTTCTGTTGTGATTGTTGGTTCTGTTGTGGTTGTTGGTTCTGTTGTGGTTGTTGGTTCTGTTGTGGTTGTTGGTTCTGTTGTGGTTGTTGGTTCTGTTGTGGTTGTTGGTTCTGTTGTGATTGTTGGTTCTGTTGTGGTTGTTGGTTCTGTTGTGGTTGTTGGTTCTGTTGTGATTGTTGGTTCTGTTGTGGTTGTTGGTTCTGTTGTGGTTGTTTGTTCTGTTGTGGTTGTTGGTTCTGTTGTGGTTGTTGGTTCTGTTGTGGTTGTTGGTTCTGTTGTGGTTGTTGGTTCTGTTGTGGTTGTTGGTTCTGTTGTGGTTGTTGGTTCTGTTGTGATTGTTGGTTCTGTTGTGGTTGTTGGTTCTGTTGTGGTTGTTGGTTCTGTTGTGATTGTTGGTTCTGTTGTGGTTGTTGGTTCTATTGTGGTTGTTGGTTCTGTTGTGATTGTTGGTTCTGTTGTGGTTGTTGGTTCTATTGTGGTTGTTGGTTCTGTTGTGATTGTTGGTTCTGTTGTGGTTGTTGGTTCTATTGTGGTTGTTGGTTCTGTTGTGATTGTTGGTTCTGTTGTGGTTGTTGGTTCTGTTGTGGTTGTTGGTTCTGTTGTGATTGTTGGTTCTGTTGTGGTTGTTGGTTCTATTGTGGTTGTTGGTTCTGTTGTGATTGTTGGTTCTGTTGTGGTTGTTGGTTCTATTGTGGTTGTTGGTTCTGTTGTGATTGTTGGTTCTGTTGTGGTTGTTGGTTCTATTGTGGTTGTTGGTTCTGTTGTGGTTGTTGGTTCTGTTGTGATTGTTGGTTCTGTTGTGGTTGTTGGTTCTGTTGTGGTTGTTGGTTCTGTTGTGATTGTTGGTTCTGTTGTGATTGTTGGTTCTGTTGTGGTTGTTGGTTCTGTTGTGGTTGTTGGTTCTGTTGTGATTGTTGGTTCTGTTGTGGTTGTTGGTTCTGTTGTGGTTGTTGGTTCTGTTGTGGTTGTTGGTTCTGTTGTGGTTGTTGGTTCTGTTGTGATTGTTGGTTCTGTTGTAGTTTTTGGTTCTGTTGTGATTGTTGGTTCTGTTGTGATTGTTGGTTCTGTTGTGGTTGTTGGTTGTATTGTGGTTGTTGGTTCTGTTGTGATTGTTGGTTCTGTTGTGGTTGTTGGTTCTGTTGTGATTGTTGGTTCTGTTGTGATTGTTGGTTCTGTTGTAGTTTTTGGTTCTGTTGTGATTGTTGGTTCTGTTGTGGTTGTTGGTTCTGTTGTGGTTGTTGGTTCTGTTGTGGTTGTTGGTTCTATTGTGGTTGTTGGTTCTGTTGTGATTGTTGGTTCTGTTGTGGTTGTTGGTTCTGTTGTAGTTTTTGGTTCTGTTGTGATTGTTGGTTCTGTTGTGGTTGTTGGTTCTGTTGTGATTGTTGGTTCTGTTGTGGTTGTTGGTTCTATTGTGGTTGTTGGTTCTGTTGTGATTGTTGGTTCTGTTGTGGTTGTTGGTTCTATTGTGGTTGTTGGTTCTGTTGTGATTGTTGGTTCTGTTGTGGTTGTTGGTTCTGTTGTGGTTGTTGGTTCTGTTGTGGTTGTTGGTTCTGTTGTGGTTGTTGGTTCTGTTGTGGTTGTTGGTTCTGTTGTGGTTGTTGGTTCTGTTGTGGTTGTTGGTTCTGTTGTGATTGTTGGTTCTGTTGTGGTTGTTGGTTCTATTGTGGTTGTTGGTTCTGTTGTGATTGTTGGTTCTGTTGTGGTTGTTGGTTCTGTTGTGGTTGTTGGTTCTGTTGTGGTTGTTGGTTCTGTTGTGGTTGTTGGTTCTGTTGTGGTTGTTGGTTCTGTTGTGATTGTTGGTTCTGTTGTGGTTGTTGGTTCTGTTGTGGTTGTTGGTTCTGTTGTGATTGTTGGTTCTATTGTGGTTGTTGGTTCTGTTGTGATTGTTGGTTCTGTTGTGGTTGTTGGTTCTATTGTGGTTGTTGGTTCTGTTGTGATTGTTGGTTCTGTTGTGGTTGTTGGTTCTGTTGTAATTGTTGGTTCTGTTGTGATTGTTGGTTCTGTTGTAGTTTTTGGTTCTGTTGTGATTGTTGGTTCTGTTGTGGTTGTTGGTTCTGTTGTGATTGTTGGTTCTGTTGTGATTGTTGGTTCTATTGTGGTTGTTGGTTCTGTTGTGATTGTTGGTTCTGTTGTGATTGTTGGTTCTGTTGTGGTTGTTGGTTCTGTTGTGGTTGTTGGTTCTGTTGTGATTGTTGGTTCTATTGTGGTTGTTGGTTCTGTTGTGATTGTTGGTTCTGTTGTGATTGTTAGTTCTGTTGTGGTTGTTGGTTCTGTTGTGATTGTTGGTTCTATTGTGGTTGTTGGTTCTGTTGTGATTGTTGGTTCTGTTGTGATTGTTGGTTCTGTTGTGGTTGTTGGTTCTGTTGTGATTGTTGGTTCTGTTGTGGTTGTTGGTTCTGTTGTAGTTTTTGGTTCTGTTGTGATTGTTGGTTCTGTTGTGATTGTTGGTTCTGTTGTGGTTGTTGGTTCTGTTGTGATTGTTGGTTCTGTTGTGGTTGTTGGTTCTGTTGTAGTTTTTGGTTCTGTTGTGATTGTTGGTTCTGTTGTAGTTTTTGGTTCTGTTGTGATTGTTGGTTCTGTTGTGGTTGTTGGTTCTGTTGTAGTTTTTGGTTCTGTTGTGATTGTTGGTTCTGTTGTGATTGTTGGTTCTGTTGTGGTTGTTGGTTCTGTTGTGATTGTTGGTTCTGTTGTGGTTGTTGGTTCTGTTGTAGTTTTTGGTTCTGTTGTGATTGTTGGTTCTGTTGTAGTTTTTGGTTCTGTTGTGATTGTTGGTTCTGTTGTGGTTGTTGGTTCTGTTGTAGTTTTTGGTTCTGTTGTGATTGTTGGTTCTGTTGTGATTGTTGGTTCTGTTGTGGTTGTTGGTTCTGTTGTAGTTTTTGGTTCTGTTGTGATTGTTGGTTCTGTTGTGATTGTTGGTTCTGTTGTGGTTGTTGGTTCTATTGTGGTTGTTGGTTCTGTTGTGATTGTTGGTTCTGTTGTGGTTGTTGGTTCTGTTGTGATTGTTGGTTCTGTTGTGATTGTTGGTTCTGTTGTAGTTTTTGGTTCTGTTGTGATTGTTGGTTCTGTTGTGGTTGTTGGTTCTGTTGTGATTGTTGGTTCTGTTGTAGTTTTTGGTTCTGTTGTGGTTGTTGGTTCTGTTGTGATTGTTGGTTCTGTTGTAGTTTTTGGTTCTGTTGTGATTGTTGGTTCTGTTGTAGTTTTTGGTTCTGTTGTGGTTGTTGGTTCTGTTGTGATTGTTGGTTCTGTTGTAGTTTTTGGTTCTGTTGTGATTGTTGGTTCTGTTGTGATTGTTGGTTCTGTTGTGGTTGTTGGTTGTATTGTGGTTGTTGGTTCTGTTGTGATTGTTGGTTCTGTTGTGGTTGTTGGTTCTGTTGTGATTGTTGGTTCTGTTGTGATTGTTGGTTCTGTTGTAGTTTTTGGTTCTGTTGTGATTGTTGGTTCTGTTGTGGTTGTTGGTTCTGTTGTGGTTGTTGGTTCTGTTGTGGTTGTTGGTTCTATTGTGGTTGTTGGTTCTGTTGTGATTGTTGGTTCTGTTGTGGTTGTTGGTTCTGTTGTAGTTTTTGGTTCTGTTGTGATTGTTGGTTCTGTTGTGGTTGTTGGTTCTGTTGTGATTGTTGGTTCTGTTGTGGTTGTTGGTTCTATTGTGGTTGTTGGTTCTGTTGTGATTGTTGGTTCTGTTGTGGTTGTTGGTTCTATTGTGGTTGTTGGTTCTGTTGTGATTGTTGGTTCTGTTGTGGTTGTTGGTTCTGTTGTGGTTGTTGGTTCTGTTGTGGTTGTTGGTTCTGTTGTGGTTGTTGGTTCTGTTGTGGTTGTTGGTTCTGTTGTGGTTGTTGGTTCTGTTGTGGTTGTTGGTTCTGTTGTGATTGTTGGTTCTGTTGTGGTTGTTGGTTCTATTGTGGTTGTTGGTTCTGTTGTGATTGTTGGTTCTGTTGTGGTTGTTGGTTCTGTTGTGGTTGTTGGTTCTGTTGTGGTTGTTGGTTCTGTTGTGGTTGTTGGTTCTGTTGTGGTTGTTGGTTCTGTTGTGATTGTTGGTTCTGTTGTGGTTGTTGGTTCTGTTGTGGTTGTTGGTTCTGTTGTGATTGTTGGTTCTGTTGTGGTTGTTGGTTCTGTTGTGGTTGTTTGTTCTGTTGTGGTTGTTGGTTCTGTTGTGGTTGTTGGTTCTGTTGTGGTTGTTGGTTCTGTTGTGGTTGTTGGTTCTGTTGTGGTTGTTGGTTCTGTTGTGGTTGTTGGTTCTGTTGTGATTGTTGGTTCTGTTGTGGTTGTTGGTTCTGTTGTGGTTGTTGGTTCTGTTGTGATTGTTGGTTCTGTTGTGGTTGTTGGTTCTATTGTGGTTGTTGGTTCTGTTGTGATTGTTGGTTCTGTTGTGGTTGTTGGTTCTATTGTGGTTGTTGGTTCTGTTGTGATTGTTGGTTCTGTTGTGGTTGTTGGTTCTATTGTGGTTGTTGGTTCTGTTGTGATTGTTGGTTCTGTTGTGGTTGTTGGTTCTGTTGTGGTTGTTGGTTCTGTTGTGATTGTTGGTTCTGTTGTGGTTGTTGGTTCTATTGTGGTTGTTGGTTCTGTTGTGATTGTTGGTTCTGTTGTGGTTGTTGGTTCTATTGTGGTTGTTGGTTCTGTTGTGATTGTTGGTTCTGTTGTGGTTGTTGGTTCTATTGTGGTTGTTGGTTCTGTTGTGGTTGTTGGTTCTGTTGTGATTGTTGGTTCTGTTGTGGTTGTTGGTTCTGTTGTGGTTGTTGGTTCTGTTGTGATTGTTGGTTCTGTTGTGATTGTTGGTTCTGTTGTGGTTGTTGGTTCTGTTGTGGTTGTTGGTTCTGTTGTGATTGTTGGTTCTGTTGTGGTTGTTGGTTCTGTTGTGGTTGTTGGTTCTGTTGTGGTTGTTGGTTCTGTTGTGGTTGTTGGTTCTGTTGTGATTGTTGGTTCTGTTGTAGTTTTTGGTTCTGTTGTGATTGTTGGTTCTGTTGTGATTGTTGGTTCTGTTGTGGTTGTTGGTTGTATTGTGGTTGTTGGTTCTGTTGTGATTGTTGGTTCTGTTGTGGTTGTTGGTTCTGTTGTGATTGTTGGTTCTGTTGTGATTGTTGGTTCTGTTGTAGTTTTTGGTTCTGTTGTGATTGTTGGTTCTGTTGTGGTTGTTGGTTCTGTTGTGGTTGTTGGTTCTGTTGTGGTTGTTGGTTCTATTGTGGTTGTTGGTTCTGTTGTGATTGTTGGTTCTGTTGTGGTTGTTGGTTCTGTTGTAGTTTTTGGTTCTGTTGTGATTGTTGGTTCTGTTGTGGTTGTTGGTTCTGTTGTGATTGTTGGTTCTGTTGTGGTTGTTGGTTCTATTGTGGTTGTTGGTTCTGTTGTGATTGTTGGTTCTGTTGTGGTTGTTGGTTCTATTGTGGTTGTTGGTTCTGTTGTGATTGTTGGTTCTGTTGTGGTTGTTGGTTCTGTTGTGGTTGTTGGTTCTGTTGTGGTTGTTGGTTCTGTTGTGGTTGTTGGTTCTGTTGTGGTTGTTGGTTCTGTTGTGGTTGTTGGTTCTGTTGTGGTTGTTGGTTCTGTTGTGATTGTTGGTTCTGTTGTGGTTGTTGGTTCTATTGTGGTTGTTGGTTCTGTTGTGATTGTTGGTTCTGTTGTGGTTGTTGGTTCTGTTGTGGTTGTTGGTTCTGTTGTGGTTGTTGGTTCTGTTGTGGTTGTTGGTTCTGTTGTGGTTGTTGGTTCTGTTGTGATTGTTGGTTCTGTTGTGGTTGTTGGTTCTGTTGTGGTTGTTGGTTCTGTTGTGATTGTTGGTTCTGTTGTGGTTGTTGGTTCTGTTGTGGTTGTTTGTTCTGTTGTGGTTGTTGGTTCTGTTGTGGTTGTTGGTTCTGTTGTGGTTGTTGGTTCTGTTGTGATTGTTGGTTCTGTTGCGGTTGTTGGTTCTGTTGTGGTTGTTGGTTCTGTTGTGATTGTTGGTTCTGTTGTGGTTGTTGGTTCTGTTGTGGTTGTTGGTTCTGTTGTGATTGTTGGTTCTGTTGTGGTTGTTGGTTCTATTGTGGTTGTTGGTTCTGTTGTGATTGTTGGTTCTGTTGTGGTTGTTGGTTCTATTGTGGTTGTTGGTTCTGTTGTGATTGTTGGTTCTGTTGTGGTTGTTGGTTCTATTGTGGTTGTTGGTTCTGTTGTGATTGTTGGTTCTGTTGTGGTTGTTGGTTCTGTTGTGGTTGTTGGTTCTGTTGTGATTGTTGGTTCTGTTGTGGTTGTTGGTTCTATTGTGGTTGTTGGTTCTGTTGTGATTGTTGGTTCTGTTGTGGTTGTTGGTTCTATTGTGGTTGTTGGTTCTGTTGTGATTGTTGGTTCTGTTGTGGTTGTTGGTTCTATTGTGGTTGTTGGTTCTGTTGTGGTTGTTGGTTCTGTTGTGATTGTTGGTTCTGTTGTGGTTGTTGGTTCTGTTGTGGTTGTTGGTTCTGTTGTGATTGTTGGTTCTGTTGTGATTGTTGGTTCTGTTGTGGTTGTTGGTTCTGTTGTGGTTGTTGGTTCTGTTGTGATTGTTGGTTCTGTTGTGGTTGTTGGTTCTGTTGTGGTTGTTGGTTCTGTTGTGGTTGTTGGTTCTGTTGTGGTTGTTGGTTCTGTTGTGGTTGTTGGTTCTGTTGTGGTTGTTGGTTCTGTTGTGGTTGTTGGTTCTGTTGTGATTGTTGGTTCTGTTGTGGTTGTTGGTACTATTGTGGTTGTTGGTTCTGTTGTGATTGTTGGTTCTGTTGTGGTTGTTGGTTCTATTGTGGTTGTTGGTTCTGTTGTGATTGTTGGTTCTGTTGTGGTTGTTGGTTCTATTGTGGTTGTTGGTTCTGTTGTGGTTGTTGGTTCTGTTGTGGTTGTTGGTTCTGTTGTGGTTGTTGGTTCTATTGTGGTTGTTGGTTCTGTTGTGATTGTTGGTTCTGTTGTGGTTGTTGGTTCTATTGTGGTTGTTGGTTCTGTCGTGATTGTTGGTTCTGTAGTGGTTGTTGGTTCTGTTGTGGTTGTTGGTTCTGTTGTGATTGTTGGTTCTGTTGCGGTTGTTGGTTCTGTTGTGGTTGTTGGTTCTGTTGTGGTTGTTGGTTCTATTGTGGTTGTTGGTTCTATTGTGGTTGTTGGTTCTGTTGTGATTGTTGGTTCTGTTGTGGTTGTTGGTTCTGTTGTGATTGTTGGTTCTGTTGTGGTTGTTGGTTCTGTTGTGGTTGTTGGTTCTGTTGTGATTGTTGGTTCTGTTGTGGTTGTTGGTTCTATTGTGGTTGTTGGTTCTGTGGTGATTGTTGGTTCTGTTGTGGTTGTTGGTTCTATTGTGGTTGTTGGTTCTGTTGTGATTGTTGGTTCTGTAGTGGTTGTTGGTTCTGTTGTGATTGTTGGTTCTGTAGTGGTTGTTGGTTCTGTTGTGGTTGTTGGTTCTGTTGTGATTGTTGGTTCTGTTGTGGTTGTTGGTTCTGTTGTGGTTGTTGGTTCTGTTGTGGTTGTTGGTTCTATTGTGGTTGTTGGTTCTATTGTGGTTGTTGGTTCTGTTGTGATTGTTGGTTCTGTAGTGGTTGTTGGTTCTGTTGTGGTTGTTGGTTCTGTTGTGGTTGTTGGTTCTGTTGTGATTGTTGGTTCTGTTGTGATTGTTGGTTCTGTTGTGGTTGTTGGTTCTGTTGTGGTTGTTGGTTCTGTTGTGGTTGTTGGTTCTATTGTGGTTGTTGGTTCTGTTGTGATTGTTGGTTCTGTTGTGGTTGTTGGTTCTATTGTGGTTGTTGGTTCTGTTGTGGTTGTTGGTTCTGTTGTGGTTGTTGGTTCTATTGTGGTTGTTGGTTCTGTTGTGGTTGTTGGTTCTGTTGTGGTTGTTGGTTCTGTTGTGGTTGTTGGTTCTGTTGTGGTTGTTGGTTCTATTGTGGTTGTTGGTTCTATTGAGGTTGTTGGTTCTGTTGTGATTGTTGGTTCTGTTGTGGTTGTTGGTTCTGTTGTGGTTGTTGGTTCTGTTGTGGTTGTTGGTTCTGTTGTGGTTGTTGGTTCTGTTGTGATTGTTGGTTCTGTTGTGGTTGTTGGTTCTATTGTGGTTGTTGGTTCTGTTGTGATTGTTGGTTCTGTTGTGGTTGTTGGTTCTATTGTGGTTGTTGGTTCTGTTGTGATTGTTGGTTCTGTAGTGGTTGTTGGTTCTGTTGTGGTTGTTGGTTCTGTTGTGGTTGTTGGTTCTGTTGTGATTGTTCGTTCTGTTGTGGTTGTTGGTTCTGTTGTGATTGTTGGTTCTGTTGTGGTTGTTGGTTCTGTTGTGGTTGTTGGTTCTGTTGTGGTTGTTGGTTCTGTTGTGATTGTTGGTTCTGTTGTGGTTGTTGGTTCTATTGTGGTTGTTGGTTCTGTTGTGATTGTTGGTTCTGTTGTGGTTGTTGGTTCTATTGTGGTTGTTGGTTCTGTTGTGATTGTTGGTTCTGTTGTGGTTGTTGGTTCTATTGTCGTTGTTGGTTCTGTTGTGGTTGTTGGTTCTGTTGTGATTGTTGGTTCTGTTGTGGTTGTTGGTTCTGTTGTGGTTGTTGGTTCTGTTGTGATTGTTGGTTCTGTTGTGATTGTTGGTTCTGTTGTGATTGTTGGTTCTGTTGTGGTTGTTGGTTCTGTTGTGATTGTTGGTTCTGTTGTGATTGTTGGTTCTGTTGTGGTTGTTGGTTTTGTTGTGGTTGTTGGTTCTGTTGTGGTTGTTGGTTCTGTTGTGGTTGTTGGTTCTGTTGTGGTTGCTGGTTCTGTTGTGGTTGTTGGTTCTGTTGTGATTGTTGGTTCTGTTGTGGTTGTTGGTCCTATTGTGGTTGTTGGTTCTGTTGTGATTGTTGGTTCTGTTGTGGTTGTTGGTTCTATTGTGGTTGTTGGTTCTGTTGTGATTGTTGGTTCTGTTGTGGTTGTTGGTTCTATTGTGGTTGTTGGTTCTGTTGTGGTTGTTGGTTCTGTTGTGGTTGTTGGTTCTGTTGTGGTTGTTGGTTCTATTGTGGTTGTTGGTTCTGTTGTGATTGTTGGTTCTGTTGTGGTTGTTGGTTCTATTGTGGTTGTTGGTTCTATTGAGGTTGTTGGTTCTGTTGTGATTGTTGGTTCTGTTGTGGTTGTTGGTTCTGTTGTGGTTGTTGGTTCTGTTGTGGTTGTTGGTTCTGTTGTGGTTGTTGGTTCTGTTGTGATTGTTGGTTCTGTTGTGGTTGTTGGTTCTCTTGTGGTTGTTGGTTCTGTTGTGATTGTTGGTTCTGTTGTGGTTGTTGGTTCTGTTGTGGTTGTTGGTTCTGTTGTGGTTGTTGGTTCTGTTGTGGTTGTTGGTTCTGTTTTGATTGTTGGTTCTGTTGTGGTTGTTGGTTCTGTTGTGGTTAATGTCTCTGTAGTTGTTGTTGGTTTTCTTGCGGTTGTGTCTTCTTCTGTGGCTGTTTGTTCTGTTGTGGTTGTTGGTTCTGTTGTGATTGTTGGTTCCGTTGTGGTTGTTGGTTCTGTTGTGGTTGTTGGTTCTGTTGTGGTTGTAATTTGTGTTGTGGTTGTTGGTTCTGTTGTGATTGTTGGTTCTGTTGTGATTGTTCGTTCTGTTGTGGTTGTTGGTTCTGTTGTGATTGTTGGTTCTGTTGTGGTTGTTGGTTCTGTTGTGGTTAATGGCTCTGTAGTTGTTGTTGGTTTTCTTGCGGTTGTGTTTTCTTCTGTGGCTGTTTGTTCTGTTGTGGTTGTTGGTTCTGTTGTGGTTGATGGTTCTGTCGCGATTAATGGCTCTGTAGTGGTTGTTGGTTTTCTTGCGGTTGTGTCTTCTTCTGTGGCTGTTTGTTCTGTTGTGATTGTTGGTTCTGTTGTGGTTGTTGGTTCTATTGTGGTTGTTGGTTCTGTTGTGATTGTTGGTTCTGTAGTGGTTGTTGGTTCTGTTGTGGTTGTTGGTTCTGTTGTGGTTGTTGGTTCTGTTGTGGTTGTTGGTTCTGTTGTGATTGTTGGTTCTGTTGTGGTTGTTGGTTCTGTTGTGATTTTTGGTTCTGTTGTGGTTGTTGGTTCTGTTGTGGTTGTTGGTTCTGTTGTGATTGTTGGTTCTGTTGTGGTTGTTGGTTCTGTTGTGATTGTTGGATCTGTTGTGGTTGTTGGTTCTGTTGTGGTTGTTGGTTCTGTTGTGATTGTTGGTTCTGTTGTGGTTTTTGGTTCTGTTGTGATTGTTGGTTCTGTTGTGGTTAATGGCTCTGTAGTCGTTGTTGGTTTTCTTGTGGTTGTGTCTTCTTCCGTGGCTGCTTGTTCTGTTGTGGTTGTTGGTTCTGTTGTGGTTACTGGCTCTGTAGTTGTTGTTGATTTTCTTGCGGTTGTGTCTTCTTCTGTTGCTGTTTCTTCTGTTGTGGTTGTTGGTTCTGTTGTGGTTGTTGGTTCTGTTGTGGTTAATGGCTCTGTAGTTGTTGTTGGTTTTCTTGTGGTTGTGTCTTCTTCCGTGGCTGCTTGTTCTGTTGTGGTTGTTGGTTCTGTTGTGGTTAATGGCTCTGTAGTTGTTGTTGATTTTCTTGCGGTTGTGTCTTCTTCTGTGGCTGTTTGTTCTGTTGTGGTTGTTGGTTCTGTTTTGATTGTTGGTTCTGTTGTGGTTGTTGGTTCTGTTGTGGTTAATGTCTCTGTAGTTGTTGTTGGTTTTCTTGCGGTTGTGTCTTCTTCTGTGGCTGTTTGTTCTGTTGTGGTTGTTGGTTCTGTTGTGATTGTTGGTTCCGTTGTGGTTGTTGGTTCTGTTGTGGTTGTTGGTTCTGTTGTGGTTGTAATTTGTGTTGTGGTTGTTGGTTCTGTTGTGATTGTTGGTTCTGTTGTGATTGTTCGTTCTGTTGTGGTTGTTGGTTCTGTTGTGATTGTTGGTTCTGTTGTGGTTGTTGGTTCTGTTGTGGTTAATGGCTCTGTAGTTGTTGTTGGTTTTCTTGCGGTTGTGTTTTCTTCTGTGGCTGTTTGTTCTGTTGTGGTTGTTGGTTCTGTTGTGGTTGATGGTTCTGTCGCGATTAATGGCTCTGTAGTGGTTGTTGGTTTTCTTGCGGTTGTGTCTTCTTCTGTGGCTGTTTGTTCTGTTGTGGTTGTTGGTTCTGTTGTGGTTGTTGGTTCTGTTGCGATTAATGGCTCTGTAGCGGTTGTTGGTTTTCTTGCGTTTGTGTCTTCTTCTGTTGCTGTTTGTTCTGTTGTGGTTGTTGGTTCTGTTGTGGTTGTTGTTTCTGTTGTGGTTAATGGCTCTGCAATTGTTGTTGGTTTTCTTGTGGTTGTGTCTTCTTCTGTGGCTGTTTGTTCTGTTGTGGTTGTTGGTTCTGTTGTGGTTGTTGGTTCTGTTGTGGTTAATGACTCTGTAGTTGTTGTTAGTTTTCTTGCGGTTGTGTTTTCTTCTGTGGCTGTTTGTTCTGTTGTGGTTGTTGGTTCTGTTTTGATTGTTTGTTCTGTTGTGGTTGTTGGTTCTGTTGTGGTTAATGGCTCTGTAGTTGTTGTTGGTTTTCTTGCGGTTTTGTCTTCTCCTGTGGCTGTTTGTTCTGTTGTGGTTGTCGGTTCTGTTGTGGTTGTTGGTTCTGTTGTGGTTGTCGGTTCTGTTGTGGTTGTTGGTTCTTTTGTGATTGTTGGTTCTGTTGTGGTTGTCGGTAATGTTGTGGTTGTCGGTTCTATTGTGGTTGTCGGTTCTGTTGTGGTTGTTGCTTCTGTTGTGATTGTTGATTCTGTTGTGGTTGTTGGTTCTGCTGTGGTTGTTGGTTCTGTTGTGGTTGTTGGTTCTGTTGTGGTTGTTGGTTCTTTTGTGATTGTTGGTTCTGTTGTGGTTGTCGGTACTGTTGTGGTTGTCGGTTCTATTGTGGTTGTAGGTTCTGTTGTGGTTGTTGCTTCTGTTGTGATTGTTGGTTCTGTTGTGGTTGTTGGTTCTGCTGTGGTTGTTGGTTCTGTTGTGGTTGTTGGTTCTGTTGTGGTTGTCGGTTCTATTGTGGTTGTCGGTTCTGTTGTGGTTGTTGGTTCTGTTGTGGTTGTTGCTTCTGTTGTGATTGTTGGTTCTGTTGTGGTTGTTGGTTCTGCTGTGGTTGTTGGTTCTGTTGTGGTTGTTGGTTCTGTTGTGGTTGTTGGTTCTGTTGTGGTTGTTGGTTCTGTTGTGGTTGTCGGTTCTGTTGTGGTTGTCGGTTTTGTTGTGGTTGTCAGTTCTGTTGTGGTTGTTGGTTCTGTTGTGATTGTTGGTTTTGTTGTGGTTGTCGGTTCTGTTGTGATTGTTGGTTCTGTTGTGGTTGTTGGTTCTGTTGTGGTTGTTGGTTCTGTTGTGGTTGTTGGTTCTGTTGTGATTGTTGGTTCTGTTGTGGTTGTTGGTTCTGTTGTGATTTTTGGTTCTGTTGTGGTTGTTGGTTCTGTTGTGGTTGTTGGTTCTGTTGTGATTGTTGGTTCTGTTGTGGTTGTTGGTTCTGTTGTGATTGTTGGTTCTGTTGTGGTTGATGGTTCTGTCGCGATTAATGGCTCTGTAGTGGTTGTTGGTTTTCTTGCGGTTGTGTCTTCTTCTGTGGCTGTTTGTTCTGTTGTGGTTGTTGGTTCTGTTGTGGTTGTTGGTTCTGTTGCGATTAATGGCTCTGTAGCGGTTGTTGGTTTTCTTGCGTTTGTGTCTTCTTCTGTTGCTGTTTGTTCTGTTGTGGTTGTTGGTTCTGTTGTGGTTGTTGTTTCTGTTGTGGTTAATGGCTCTGCAATTGTTGTTGGTTTTCTTGTGGTTGTGTCTTCTTCTGTGGCTGTTTGTTCTGTTGTGGTTGTTGGTTCTGTTGTGGTTGTTGGTTCTGTTGTGGTTAATGACTCTGTAGTTGTTGTTGGTTTTCTTGCGGTTGTGTTTTCTTCTGTGGCTGTTTGTTCTGTTGTGGTTGTTGGTTCTGTTTTGATTGTTTGTTCTGTTGTGGTTGTTGGTTCTGTTGTGGTTAATGGCTCTGTAGTTGTTGTTGGTTTTCTTGCGGTTTTGTCTTCTCCTGTGGCTGTTTGTTCTGTTGTGGTTGTCGGTTCTGTTGTGGTTGTTGGTTCTGTTGTGGTTGTCGGTTCTGTTGTGGTTGTTGGTTCTTTTGTGATTGTTGGTTCTGTTGTGGTTGTCGGTAATGTTGTGGTTGTCGGTTCTATTGTGGTTGTCGGTTCTGTTGTGGTTGTTGCTTCTGTTGTGATTGTTGATTCTGTTGTGGTTGTTGGTTCTGCTGTGGTTGTTGGTTCTGTTGTGGTTGTTGGTTCTGTTGTGGTTGTTGGTTCTTTTGTGATTGTTGGTTCTGTTGTGGTTGTCGGTACTGTTGTGGTTGTCGGTTCTATTGTGGTTGTAGGTTCTGTTGTGGTTGTTGCTTCTGTTGTGATTGTTGGTTCTGTTGTGGTTGTTGGTTCTGCTGTGGTTGTTGGTTCTGTTGTGGTTGTTGGTTCTGTTGTGGTTGTCGGTTCTATTGTGGTTGTCGGTTCTGTTGTGGTTGTTGGTTCTGTTGTGGTTGTTGCTTCTGTTGTGATTGTTGGTTCTGTTGTGGTTGTTGGTTCTGCTGTGGTTGTTGGTTCTGTTGTGGTTGTTGGTTCTGTTGTGGTTGTTGGTTCTGTTGTGGTTGTTGGTTCTGTTGTGGTTGTCGGTTCTGTTGTGGTTGTCGGTTTTGTTGTGGTTGTCAGTTCTGTTGTGGTTGTTGGTTCTGTTGTGATTGTTGGTTTTGTTGTGGTTGTCGGTTCTGTTGTGATTGTTGGTTCTGTTGTGGTTGTTGGTTCTGTTGTGGTTGTTGGTTCTGTTGTGGTTGTTGGTTCTGTTGTGATTGTTGGTTCTGTTGTGGTTGTTGGTTCTGTTGTGATTTTTGGTTCTGTTGTGGTTGTTGGTTCTGTTGTGGTTGTTGGTTCTGTTGTGATTGTTGGTTCTGTTGTGGTTGTTGGTTCTGTTGTGATTGTTGGATCTGTTGTGGTTGTTGGTTCTGTTGTGGTTGTTGGTTCTGTTGTGATTGTTGGTTCTGTTGTGGTTTTTGGTTCTGTTGTGATTGTTGGTTCTGTTGTGGTTAATGGCTCTGTAGTCGTTGTTGGTTTTCTTGTGGTTGTGTCTTCTTCCGTGGCTGCTTGTTCTGTTGTGGTTGTTGGTTCTGTTGTGGTTACTGGCTCTGTAGTTGTTGTTGATTTTCTTGCGGTTGTGTCTTCTTCTGTTGCTGTTTCTTCTGTTGTGGTTGTTGGTTCTGTTGTGGTTGTTGGTTCTGTTGTGGTTAATGGCTCTGTAGTTGTTGTTGGTTTTCTTGTGGTTGTGTCTTCTTCCGTGGCTGCTTGTTCTGTTGTGGTTGTTGGTTCTGTTGTGGTTAATGGCTCTGTAGTTGTTGTTGATTTTCTTGCGGTTGTGTCTTCTTCTGTGGCTGTTTGTTCTGTTGTGGTTGTTGGTTCTGTTTTGATTGTTGGTTCTGTTGTGGTTGTTGGTTCTGTAGTGGTTAATGTCTCTGTAGTTGTTGTTGGTTTTCTTGCGGTTGTGTCTTCTTCTGTGGCTGTTTGTTCTGTTGTGGTTGTTGGTTCTGTTGTGATTGTTGGTTCCGTTGTGGTTGTTGGTTCTGTTGTGGTTGTTGGTTCTGTTGTGGTTGTAATTTGTGTTGTGGTTGTTGGTTCTGTTGTGATTGTTGGTTCTGTTGTGATTGTTCGTTCTGTTGTGGTTGTTGGTTCTGTTGTGATTGTTGGTTCTGTTGTGGTTGTTGGTTCTGTTGTGGTTAATGGCTCTGTAGTTGTTGTTGGTTTTCTTGCGGTTGTGTTTTCTTCTGTGGCTGTTTGTTCTGTTGTGGTTGTTGGTTCTGTTGTGGTTGATGGTTCTGTCGCGATTAATGGCTCTGTAGTGGTTGTTGGTTTTCTTGCGGTTGTGTCTTCTTCTGTGGCTGTTTGTTCTGTTGTGGTTGTTGGTTCTGTTGTGGTTGTTGGTTCTGTTGCGATTAATGGCTCTGTAGCGGTTGTTGGTTTTCTTGCGTTTGTGTCTTCTTCTGTTGCTGTTTGTTCTGTTGTGGTTGTTGGTTCTGTTGTGGTTGTTGTTTCTGTTGTGGTTAATGGCTCTGCAATTGTTGTTGGTTTTCTTGTCGTTGTGTCTTCTTCTGTGGCTGTTTGTTCTGTTGTGGTTGTTGGTTCTGTTGTGGTTGTTGGTTCTGTTGTGGTTAATGACTCTGTAGTTGTTGTTAGTTTTCTTGCGGTTGTGTTTTCTTCTGTGGCTGTTTGTTCTGTTGTGGTTGTTGGTTCTGTTTTGATTGTTTGTTCTGTTGTGGTTGTTGGTTCTGTTGTGGTTAATGGCTCTGTAGTTGTTGTTGGTTTTCTTGCGGTTTTGTCTTCTCCTGTGGCTGTTTGTTCTGTTGTGGTTGTCGGTTCTGTTGTGGTTGTTGGTTCTGTTGTGGTTGTCGGTTCTGTTGTGGTTGTTGGTTCTTTTGTGATTGTTGGTTCTGTTGTGGTTGTCGGTAATGTTGTGGTTGTCGGTTCTATTGTGGTTGTCGGTTCTGTTGTGGTTGTTGCTTCTGTTGTGATTGTTGATTCTGTTGTGGTTGTTGGTTCTGCTGTGGTTGTTGGTTCTGTTGTGGTTGTTGGTTCTGTTGTGGTTGTTGGTTCTTTTGTGATTGTTGGTTCTGTTGTGGTTGTCGGTACTGTTGTGGTTGTCGGTTCTATTGTGGTTGTAGGTTCTGTTGTGGTTGTTGCTTCTGTTGTGATTGTTGGTTCTGTTGTGGTTGTTGGTTCTGCTGTGGTTGTTGGTTCTGTTGTGGTTGTTGGTTCTGTTGTGGTTGTCGGTTCTATTGTGGTTGTCGGTTCTGTTGTGGTTGTTGGTTCTGTTGTGGTTGTTGCTTCTGTTGTGATTGTTGGTTCTGTTGTGGTTGTTGGTTCTGCTGTGGTTGTTGGTTCTGTTGTGGTTGTTGGTTCTGTTGTGGTTGTTGGTTCTGTTGTGGTTGTTGGTTCTGTTGTGGTTGTCGGTTCTGTTGTGGTTGTCGGTTTTGTTGTGGTTGTCAGTTCTGTTGTGGTTGTTGGTTCTGTTGTGATTGTTGGTTTTGTTGTGGTTGTCGGTTCTGTTGTGATTGTTGGTTCTGTTGTGGTTGTTGGTTCTGTTGTGGTTGTTGGTTCTGTTGTGGTTGTTGGTTCTGTTGTGATTGTTGGTTCTGTTGTGGTTGTTGGTTCTGTTGTGATTTTTGGTTCTGTTGTGGTTGTTGGTTCTGTTGTGGTTGTTGGTTCTGTTGTGATTGTTGGTTCTGTTGTGGTTGTCGGTTCTGTTGTGATTGTTGGATCTGTTGTGGTTGTTGGTTCTGTTGTGGTTGTTGGTTCTGTTGTGATTGTTGGTTCTGTTGTGGTTTTTGGTTCTGTTGTGATTGTTGGTTCTGTTGTGGTTAATGGCTCTGTAGTCGTTGTTGGTTTTCTTGTGGTTGTGTCTTCTTCCGTGGCTGCTTGTTCTGTTGTGGTTGTTGGTTCTGTTGTGGTTACTGGCTCTGTAGTTGTTGTTGATTTTCTTGCGGTTGTGTCTTCTTCTGTTGCTGTTTCTTCTGTTGTGGTTGTTGGTTCTGTTGTGGTTGTTGGTTCTGTTGTGGTTAATGGCTCTGTAGTTGTTGTTGGTTTTCTTGTGGTTGTGTCTTCTTCCGTGGCTGCTTGTTCTGTTGTGGTTGTTGGTTCTGTTGTGGTTAATGGCTCTGTAGTTGTTGTTGATTTTCTTGCGGTTGTGTCTTCTTCTGTGGCTGTTTGTTCTGTTGTGGTTGTTGGTTCTGTTTTGATTGTTGGTTCTGTTGTGGTTGTTGGTTCTGTAGTGGTTAATGTCTCTGTAGTTGTTGTTGGTTTTCTTGCGGTTGTGTCTTCTTCTGTGGCTGTTTGTTCTGTTGTGGTTGTTGGTTCTGTTGTGATTGTTGGTTCCGTTGTGGTTGTTGGTTCCGTAGTGGTTAATGGCTCTGTAGTTGTTGTTGGTTTTCTTGCGGTTGTGTCTTCTTCTGTGGCTGTTTGTTCTGTTGTGGTTGTTGGTTCTGTTGTGTTTAATGGCTCTGTAGTGGTTGTTGGTTCTGTTGTGGTTGTTGGTTCTGTTG
Organism: Octopus bimaculoides; assembly: GCF_046866305.1. NCBI lineage: Eukaryota > Metazoa > Mollusca > Cephalopoda > Octopoda > Octopodidae > Octopus > Octopus bimaculoides. Next base: position 36,876 of record NW_028315439.1, read on the forward strand.
TGGTTGTTGGTTCTGTTGTGTTTGTTGGTTCTGTTGTGATTGTTGGTTCTGTTGTGGTTGTTGGTTCCGTTGTGGTTGTAGTTTGTATTGTGGTTGTAGTTTGTGTTGTGGTTGTTGGTTCTGTTGTGGTTGTTGGTTCTGTTGTGGTTGTTGGTTCTGTTGTGGTTGTTGGTTCTGTTGTGATTGTTGGTTCTGTTGTGATTGTTGGTTCTGTTGTGGTTGTTGGTTCTGTTGTGGTTGTTGGTTCTTTTGTGGTTGTTGGTTCTGTTGTGATTGTTGGTTCTGTTGTGGTTGTTGGTTCTGTTGTGATTGTTGGTTCTGTTGTGGTTGTTGGTTCCGTTGTGGTTGTAGTTTGTATTGTGGTTGTAGTTTGTGTTGTGGTTGTTGGTTCTGTTGTGGTTGTTGGTTCTGTTGTGGTTGTTGGTTCTGTTGTGATTGTTGGTTCTGTTGTGGTTGTTGGTTCTATTGTGGTTGTTGGTTCTGTTGTGATTGTTGGTTCTGTTGTGATTGTTGGTTCTGTTGTGGTTGTTGGTTCTGTTGTGATTGTTGGTTCTGTTGTGGTTGTTGGTTCTGTTGTGATTATTGGTTCTGTTGTGGTTGTTGGTTCTGTTGTGGTTGTTGGTTCTGTTGTGATTGTTGGTTCTGTTGTGGTTGTTGGTTCTGTTGTGATTGTTGGTTCTGTTGTGATTGTTGGTTCTGTTGTGATTGTTGGTTCTGTTGTGGTTGTTGGTTCCGTTGTGGTTGTAGTTTGTATTGTGGTTGTAGTTTGTGTTGTGGTTGTTGGTTCTGTTGTGGTTGTTGGTTCTGTTGTGGTTGTTGGTTCTGTTGTGATTGTTGGTTCTGTTGTGGTTGTTGGTTCTGTTGTGGTTGTTGGTTCTGTTGTGATTGTTGGTTCTGTTGTGATTGTTGGTTCTGTTGTGGTTGTTGGTTCTGTTGTGGTTGTTGGTTCTGTTGTGATTGTTGGTTCTGTTGTGATTGTTGGTTCTTTTGTGGTTGTTGGTTCTGTTGTGATTGTTGGTTCTGTTGTGATTGTTGGTTCTGTTGTGGTTGTTGGTTCCGTTGTGGTTGTAGTTTGTATTGTGGTTTTAGTTTGTGTTGTGGTTGTTGGTTCTGTTGTGGTTGTTGGTTCTGTTGTGGTTGTTGGTTCTGTTGTGGTTGTTGGTTCTGTTGTGATTGTTGGTTCTGTTGTGGTTGTTGGTTCTGTTGTGGTTGTTGGTTGTGTTGTGGTTGTTGGTTCTGTTGTGATTGTTGGTTCTGTTGTGGTTGTTGGTTCTGTTGTGGTTGTTGGTTCTGTTGTGATTGTTGGTTCTGTTGTGGTTGTTGGTTCTGTTGTGTTTGTTGGTTCTGTTGTGATTGTTGGTTCTGTTGTGGTTGTTGGTTCCGTTGTGGTTGTAGATTGTATTGTGGTTGTAGTTTGTGTTGTGGTTGTTGGTTCTGTTGTGGTTGTTGGTTCTGTTGTGGTTGTTGGTTCTGTTGTGGTTGTTGGTTCTGTTGTGATTGTTGGTTCTGTTGTGATTGTTGGTTCTGTTGTGGTTGTTGGTTCTGTTGTGGTTGTTGGTTCTGTTGTGGTTGTTGGTTCTGTTGTGATTGTTGGTTCTGTTGTGATTGTTGGTTCTGTTGTGGTTGTTGGTTCTGTTGTGATTGTTGGTTCGGTTGTGGTTGTTGGTTCCGTTGTGGTTGTAGTTTGTATTGTGGTTGTAGTTTGTGTTGTGGTTGTTGGTTCTGTTGTGGTTGTTGGTTCTGTTGTGGTTGTTGGTTCTGTTGTGATTGTTGGTTCTGTTGTGGTTGTTGGTTCTATTGTGGTTGTTGGTTCTGTTGTGATTGTTGGTTCTGTTGTGATTGTTGGTTCTGTTGTGGTTGTTGGTTCTGTTGTGATTGTTGGTTCTGTTGTGGTTGTTGGTTCTGTTGTGATTGTTGGTTCTGTTGTGGTTGTTGGTTCTGTTGTGGTTGTTGGTTCTGTTGTGATTGTTGGTTCTGTTGTGGTTGTTGGTTCTGTTGTGATTGTTGGTTCTGTTGTGATTGTTGGTTCTGTTGTGATTGTTGGTTCTGTTGTGGTTGTTGGTTCTATTGTGGTTGTTGGTTCTGTTGTGGTTGTTGGTTCTGTTGTGGTTGTTGGTTCTGTTGTGATTGTTGGTTCTGTTGTGATTGTTGGTTCTGTTGTGGTTGTTGGTTCTATTGTGGTTGTTGGTTCTGTTGTGGTTGTTGGTTCTGTTGTGGTTGTTGGTTCTGTTGTGATTGTTGGTTCTGTTGTGGTTGTTGGTTCTGTTGTGATTGTTGGTTCTGTTGTGATTGTTGGTTCTGTTGTGATTGTTGGTTCTGTTGTGGTTGTTGGTTCTGTTGTGGTTGTTGGTTCTGTTGTGATTGTTGGTTCTGTTGTGATTGTTGGTTCTGTTGTGGTTGTTGGTTCTGTTGTGATTGTTGGTTCTGTTGTGATTGTTGGTTCTGTTGTGGTTGTTGGTTCCGTTGTGGTTGTAGTTTGTATTGTGGTTGTAGTTTGTGTTGTGGTTGTTGGTTCTGTTGTGGTTGTTGGTTCTGTTGTGGTTGTTGGTTCTGTTGTGGTTGTTGGTTCTGTTGTGATTGTTGGTTCTGTTGTGGTTGTTGGTTCTGTTGTGGTTGTTGGTTGTGTTGTGGTTGTTGGTTCTGTTGTGATTGTTGGTTCTGTTGTGGTTGATGGTTCTGTTGTGGTTGTTGGTTCTGTTGTGATTGTTGGTTCTGTTGTGGTTGTTGGTTCTGTTGTGTTTGTTGGTTCTGTTGTGATTGTTGGTTCTGTTGTGGTTGTTGGTTCCGTTGTGGTTGTAGTTTGTATTGTGGTTGTAGTTTGTGTTGTGGTTGCTGGTTCTGTTGTGGTTGTTGGTTCTGTTGTGGTTGTTGGTTCTGTTGTGGTTGTTGGTTCTGTTGTGATTGTTGGTTCTGTTGTGATTGTTGGTTCTGTTGTGGTTGTTGGTTCTGTTGTGGTTGTTGGTTCTGTTGTGGTTGTTGGTTCTGTTGTGATTGTTGGTTCTGTTGTGATTGTTGGTTCTGTTGTGGTTGTTGGTTCTGTTGTGATTGTTGGTTCTGTTGTGGTTGTTGGTTCTGTTGTGGTTGTTGGTTCTGTTGTGATTGTTGGTTCTGTTGTGGTTGTTGGTTCTATTGTGGTTGTTGGTTCTGTTGTGATTGTTGGTTCTGTTGTGATTGTTGGTTCTGTTGTGGTTGTTGGTTCTGTTGTGATTGTTGGTTCTGTTGTGGTCGTTGGTTCTGTTGTGATTGTTGGTTCTGTTGTGGTTGTTGGTTCTGTTGTGATTGTTGGTTCTGTTGTGGTTGTTGGTTCTGTTGTGGTTGTTGGTTCTGTTGTGGTTGTTGGTTCTGTTGTGGTTGTTGGTTCTGTTGTGGTTGTTGGTTCTGTTGTGGTTGTTGGTTCTGTTGTGGTTGTTGGTTCTGTTATGGTTGTTGGTTCTGTTGTCGTTGTTGGTTCTGTTGTGGTTGTTGGTTCTGTTGTGGTTGTTGGTTCTGTTGTGGTTGTTGGTTCTGTTGTAGTTGTTGGTTCTGTTGTGGTTGTTGGTTCTGTTGTGGTTGTTGGTTCTGTTGTGGTTGTTGGTTCTGTTGTGGTTGTTGCTTCTGTTGTGGTTGTTGGTTCTGTTGTGGTTGTTGGTTCTGTTGTGGTTGTTGGTTCTGTTGTGGTTGTTGGTTCTGTTGTGGTTGTTGGTTCTGTTGTGGTTGTTGGTTCTGTTGTGGTTGTTGGTTCTGTTGTGGTTGTTGGTTCTGTTGTGGTTGTTGGTTCTGTTGTGGTTGTTGGTTCTGTTGTGGTTGTTGGTTCTGTTGTGGTTGTTGGTTCTGTTGTGGTTGTTGGTTCTGTTGTGGTTGTTGGTTCTGTTGTGGTTGTTGGTTCTGTTGTGGTTGTTGGTTCTGTTGTGGTTGTTGGTTCTGTTGTGGTTGTTGGTTCTGTTGTGGTTGTTGGTTCTGTTGTGGTTGTTGGTTCTGTTGTGGTTGTAGTTTGCGTTGTGGTTGTCGGTTCTGTTGTTGTTGTTGGTTTTGTTGTGGTTGTTGGTTCTGTTGTGATTGTTGGTTCTGTTGTGGTTGTTGGTTCTGTTGTGGTTGTTGGTTCTATTGTGGTTGTTGGTTCTGTTGTGGTTGTTGGTTCTGTTGTGGATGTTGGTTCTGTTGTGGTTGTTGGTTCTGTTGTGATTGTTGGTTCTGTTGTGGTTGTTGGTTCTGTTGTGATTGTTGGTTCTGTTGTGGTTGTTGGTTCTGTTGTGGTTGTTGGTTCTGTTGTGGTTGTTGGTTCTGTTGTGATTGTTGGTTCTGTTGTGGTTGTTGGTTCTGTTGTTGTTGTTGGTTCTGTTGTGGTTGTTGGTTCTGTTGTGGTTGTTTGTTCTGTTGTGGTTGTAGTTTGTGTTGTGGTTGTCGGTTCTGTTGTTGTTGTTGGTTTTGTTGTGGTTGTTGGTTCTGTTGTGATTGTTGGTTCTGTTGTGGTTGTTGGTTCTGTTGTGGTTGTTGGTTCTATTGTGGTTGTTGGTTCTGTTGTGGTTGTTGTGGTTGTTGGTTCTGTTGTGTTTGTTGGTTCTGTTGTGGTTGTTGGTTCTGTTGTGATTGTTGGTTCTGTTGTGGTTGTTGGTTCTGTTGAGGTTGTTGGTTCTGTTGTGGTTGTTGGTTCTGTTGTGGTTGTTTGTTCTGTTGTGGTTGTAGTTTGTGTTGTGGTTGTCGGTTCTGTTGTTGTTGTTGGTTTTGTTGTGGTTGTTGGTTCTGTTGTGATTGTTGGTTCTGTTGTGGTTGTTGGTTCTGTTGTGGTTGTTGGTTCTATTGTGGTTGTTGGTTCTGTTGTGGTTGTTGGTTCTGTTGTGGATGTTGGTTCTGTTGTGGTTGTTGGTTCTGTTGTGATTGTTGGTTCTGTTGTGGTTGTTGGTTCTGTTGTGATTGTTGGTTCTGTTGTGGTTGTTGGTTCTGTTGTGGTTGTTGGTTCTGTCGTGATTGTTGGTTCTGTTGTGGTTGTTCGTTCTGTTGTGATTGTTGGTTCTGTTGTGGTTGTCGGTTCTGTTGTGGTTGTTGGTTCTGTTGTGGTTGTCGGTTCTGTTGTGGTTGCTGGTTCAGTTGTGATTGTTGGTTCTGTTGTGGTTGTTGGTTCTGTTGTGATTGTTGGTTCTGTTGTGGTTGTTGGTTCTGTTGTGGTTGTTGGTTCTGTTGTGATTGTTGGTTCTGTTGTGGTTGTTGGTTCTGTTGTGGTTGTTCGTTCTGTTGTGATTGTTGGTTCTGTTGTGGTTGTTGGTTCTGTTGTGGTTGTTTGTTCTGTTGTGGTTGTTGGATCTGTTGTGGTTGTCGGTTGTGTTGTGCTTGTTGGTTCTATTGTGGTTGTTGGTTCTGTTGTGGTTGTTGGTTCTGTTGTGGATGTTGGTTCTGTTGTGGTTGTTGGTTCTGTTGTGATTGTTGGTTCTGTTGTGGTTGTTGGTTCTATTGTGATTGTTGGTTCTGTTGTGGTTGTTGGTTCTGTTGTGGTTGTTGGTTCTGTTGTGATTGTTGGTTCTGTTGTGGTTGTTCGTTCTGTTGTGATTGTTGGTTCTGTTGTGGTTGTCGGTTCTGTTGTGGTTGTTGGTTCTGTTGTGGTTGTCGGTTCTGTTGTGGTTGTTGGTTCTGTTGTGATTGTTGGTTCTGTTGTGGTTGTTGGTTCTGTTGTGTTTGTTGGTTCTGTTGTGGTTGTTGGTTCTGTTGTGGTGGTTGGTTCTGTTGTGATTGTTGGTTCTGTTGTGGTTGTTGGTTCTGTTGTGGTTGTTGGTTCTGTTGTGATTGTTGGTTCTGTTGTGGTTGTCGGTTCTGTTGTGGTTGTTGGTTCTGTTGTGATTGTTGGTTCTGTTGTGGTTGTAGTTTGTGTTGTGGTTGTCGGTTCTGTTGTGGTTGTTGGTTCTGTTGTGATTGTTGGTTCTGTTGTGGTTGTTGGTTCTGTTGTGGTTGTTGGTTCTGTTGTGGTTAATGGCTCTGTAGTTGTTGTTGGTTTTCTTGCGGTTGTGTCTTCTTCTGTGGCTGTTTGTTCTGTTGTGGTTGTTGGTTCTGTTGTGGTTAACGTCTCAGTAGTTGTTGTTGGTTTTCTTGTGGTTGTGTCTTCTTCCGTGGCCGTTTGTTCTGTTGTGGTTGTTGGTTCTGTTGTGGTTGTTGGTTCTGTTGCGGTTGTTGGTTCTGTTGTGGTTATTGGTTCTGTTGTGATTGTTGGTTCTGTTGTGGTTGTTGGTTCTGTTGCGGTTGTTGGTTCTGTTGTGGTTATTGGTTCTGTTGTGATTGTTGGTTCTGTTGTGGTTGTTGGTTCTGTTGTGATTGTTGGTTCTGTTGTGGTTGTTGGTTCTGTTGTGGTTGTTGGTTCTGTTGTTGTCGGTTCTGTTCTGGTTGTTGGTTCTGTTCTGGTTGTCGGTTCTGTTGTGATTGTTGGTTCTGTTGTGGTTGTCGGTTCTGTAATGATTGTTGGTTCTTTCGTGGTTGTTGGTTCTGTTGTGATTATTGGTTCTGTTGTGATTGTTGGTTCTCTTGTGGTTGTTGGTTCTGTTGTGATTGTTGGTTCTTTCGTGGTTGTTGGTTCTGTTGTGGTTGTTGGTTCTGTTGTGGTTGTTGGTTCTGTTGTGGTTATTGGTTCTGTTGTGATTGTTGGTTCTGTTGTGGTTGTTGGTTCTGTTGTGGTTGTTGGTTCTGTTGTGGTTGTTGGTTCTTTCGTGGTTGTTGGTTCTGTTGTGGTTGTTGGTTCTGTTGTGGTTGTCGGTTCTGTTGTGGTTGTCGGTTCTGTTGTGGTTGTTGGTTCTGTTGTGTTTGTTGGTTCTGTTGTGGTTGTTGGTTCTGTTGTGGTTGTTGGTTCTGTTGTGGTTGTTGGTTCTGTTGTGATTGTTGGTTCTGTTGTGATTGTTGGTTCTGTTGTGGTTGTTGGTTCTGTTGTGATTGTTGATTCTGTTGTGGTCGTCGGTTCTGTTGTGGTTGTTGGTTCTGTTGTGATTGTTGGTTCTGTTGTGGTTGTCGGTTCTGTTGTGGTTGTCGGTTCTGTTGTGGTTGTTGGTTCTTTTGTGATTGTTGGTTCTGTTGTGGTTGTCGGTTCTGTTGTGGTTGTTGGTTCTGTTGTGGTTGTCGGTTCTGTTGTGGTTGTTGGTTCTTTTGTGATTGTTGGTTCTGTTGTGGTTGTCGGTACTGTTGTGGTTGTCGGTTCTATTGTGGTTGTCGGTTCTGTTGTGGTTGTTGGTTCTGTTGTGGTTGTTGCTTCTGTTGTGATTGTTGGTTCTGTTGTGGTTGTTGGTTCTGCTGTGGTTGTTGGTTCTGTTGTGGTTGTTGATTCTGTTGTGGTTGTCGGTTCTGTTGTGGTTGTCGGTTCTGTTGTGGTTGTCGGTTCTGTTGTGGTTGTTGGTTCTGTTGTGATTGTTGGTTTTGTTGTGGTTGTCGGTTCTGTTGTGGTTGTTGGTTCTGTTGTGATTGTTGGTTCTGTTGTGGTTGTCGGTTCTGTTGTAGTTGTTGGTTCTGTTGTGATTGTTGGTTCTGTTGTGGTTGTTGGTTCTGTTGTGGTTGTTGGTTCTATTGTGATTGTTGGTTCTGTTGTGATTGTTGGTTCTGTTGTGGTTGTTGGTTCTGTTGTGGTTGTTGGTTCTGTTGTGATTGTTGGTTCTGTTGTGGTTGTTGGTTCTGTTGTGATTGTTGGTTCTGTTGTGGTTGTTGGTTCTGTTGTGGTTGTTGGTTCTGTTGTGATTGTTGGTTCTGTTGTGGTTTTTGGTTCTCTTGTGATTGTTGGTTCTGTTGTGGTTAATGGCTCTGTAGTTGTTGTTGATTTTCTTGCGGTTGTGTCTTCTTCTGTTGCTGTTTGTTCTGTTGTGGTTGTTGGTTCTGTTGTGATTGTTGGTTCTGTTGTGGTTGTTGGTTCTGTTGTGATTGTTGGTTCTGTTGTGGTTGTTGGTTCTGTTGTGATTGTTGGTTCTGTTGTGGTTGTTGGTTCTGTTGTGATTGTTGGTTCTGTTGTGGTTGTTGGTTCTGTTGTGGTTGTCGGTTCTGTTGTGGTTGTCGGTTCTGTTGTGGTTGTTGGTTCTGTTGTGTTTGTTGGTTCTGTTGTGGTTGTTGGTTCTGTTGTGGTTGTTGGTTCTGTTGTGGTTGTTGGTTCTGTTGTGATTGTTGGTTCTGTTGTGATTGTTGGTTCTGTTGTGGTTGTTGGTTCTGTTGTGATTGTCGGTTCTGTTGTGGTCGTCGGTTCTGTTGTGGTTGTTGGTTCTGTTGTGATTGTTGGTTCTGTTGTGGTTGTCGGTTCTGTTGTGGTTGTCGGTTCTGTTGTGGTTGTTGGTTCTTTTGTGATTGTTGGTTCTGTTGTGGTTGTCGGTTCTGTTGTGGTTGTTGGTTCTGTTGTGTTTGTCGGTTCTGTTGTGGTTGTTGGTTCTTTTCTGATTGTTGGTTCTGTTGTGGTTGTCGGTACTGTTGTGGTTGTCGGTTCTATTGTGGTTGTCGGTTCTGTTGTGGTTGTTGGTTCTGTTGTGGTTGTTGCTTCTGTTGTGATTGTTGGTTCTGTTGTGGTTGTTGGTTCTGCTGTGGTTGTTGGTTCTGTTGTGGTTGTTGGTTCTGTTGTGGTTGTCGGTTCTGTTGTGGTTGTCGGTTCTGTTGTGGTTGTCGGTTCTGTTGTGGTTGTTGGTTCTGTTGTGATTGTTGGTTCTGTTGTGGTTGTCGGTTCTGTTGTGGTTGTTGGTTCTGTTGTGATTGTCGGTTCTGTTGTGGTTGTCGGTTCTGTTGTGGTTGTTGCTTCTGTTGTGATTGTTGGTTCTGTTGTGGTTGTTGGTTCTGTTGTGGTTGTTGGTTCTATTGTGGTTGTTGGTTCTGTTGTGATTGTTGGTTCTGTTGTGATTGTTGGTTCTGTTGTGGTTGTTGGTTCTGTTGTGGTTGTTGGTTCTGTTGTGATTGTTGGTTCTGTTGTGGTTGTTGGTTCTGTTGTGATTGTTGGTTCTGTTGTGGTTGTTGGTTCTGTTGTGGTTGTTGGTTCTGTTGTGATTGTTGGTTCTGTTGTGGTTTTTGGTTCTGTTGTGATTGTTGGTTCTGTTGTGGTTAACGGCTCTGTAGTTGCTGTTGATTTTCTTGCGGTTGTGTCTTCTTCTGTTGCTGTTTGTTCTGTTGTGGTTGTTGGTTCTGTTGTGATTGTTGGTTCTGTTGTGGTTGTTGGTTCTGTTGTGATTGTTGGTTCTGTTGTGGTTAATGGCTCTGTAGTTGTTGTTGGTTTTCTTGTGGTAGTGTCTTCTTCCGTGGCTGCTTGTTCTGTTGTGGTTGTTGGTTCTGTTGTGGTTAATGGCTCTGTAGTTGTTGTTGATTTTCTTGCGGTTGTGTCTTCTTCTGTGGCTGTTTGTTCTGTTGTGGTTGTTGGTTCTGTTTTGATTGTTGGTTCTGTTGTGGTTGTTGGTTCTGTAGTGGTTAATGTCTCTGTAGTTGTTGTTGGTTTTCTTGCGGTTGTGTCTTCTTCTGTGGCTGTTTGTTCTGTTGTGGTTGTTGGTTCTGTTGTGATTGTTGGTTCCGTTGTGGTTGTTGGTTCCGTAGTGGTTAATGGCTCTGTAGTTGTTGTTGGTTTTCTTGCGGTTGTGTCTTCTTCTGTGGCTGTTTGTTCTGTTGTGGTTGTTGGTTCTGTTGTGGTTAATGGCTCTGTAGTGGTTGTTGATTTTCTTGCGGTTGTGTCTTCTTCTGTGGCTGTTTGTTCTGTTGTGGTTGTTGGTTCTGTTTTGATTGTTGGTTCTGTTGTGGTTGTTGGTTCTGTAGTGGTTAATGTCTCTGTAGTTGTTGTTGGTTTTCTTGCGCTTGTGTCTTCTTCTGTGGGTGTTTGTTCTGTTGTGGTTGTTGGTTCTGTTGTGATTGTTGGTTCTGTTGTGGTTGTTGGTTCTGTAGTGGTTAATGGCTCTGTAGTTGTTGTTGGTTTTCTTGCGGTTGTGTCTTCTTCTGTGGCTGTTTGTTCTGTGGTGGTTGTTGGTTTTGTTTTGATTGTTGGTTCTGTTGTGGTTGTTGGTTCTGTTGTGGTTAATGGCTCTGTAGTTGTTGTTTGTTTTCTTGCGGTTGTGTCTTCTTCTGTGGCTATTTGTTTTTTTGTGGTTGTTGGTTCTGTTTTGATTGTTGGTTCTGTTGTGGTTGTTGGTTCCGTAGTGGTTAATGGCTCTTTAGTTGTTGTTGGTTTTCTTGCGGTTGTGTCTTCTTCTGTGGCTGTTTGTTCTGTTGTGGTTGTTGGTTCTGTTGTGGTTGTTGGTTCTGTTGTGGTTGTTGGTTCTGTTGTGGTCAATGTCTCTGTAGTTGTTGTTGGTTTTCTTGTGGTTGTGTCTTCTTCTGTGGCTGTTTGTTCTGTTGTGGTTGTTGGTTTTGTTGTGGTTGTTGGTTCTGTTGTGTTTGTTGGTTCTGTAGTAGTTAATGGCTCTGTAGTTGTTGTTGGTTTTCTTGTGGTTGTGTCTCCTTCCGTGGCTGTTTGTTCTGTTGTGGTTGTTGGTTCTGTTGTGGTTGTTGGTTCTGTTGTGGTTGTTGGCTCTGTTGTGGTTGTTGGTTCTGTTGTGGTTGTTGGTTCTGTTGTGGTTGTTGGTTCTGTTGTGATTGTTGGTTCTGTTGTGGTTGTTGGTTCTGTTCTGATTGTTGGTTCTGTTGTGGTTGTTGGTTCTGTTGTGCTTTTGGGTTCTGTTGTGGTTGTTGGTTCTGTTGTGGTTGTTGGTTCTGTTGTGATTGTTGGTTCTGTTGTGGTTGTTGGTTCTGTTGTGGTTGTTGGTTCTGTTGTGGTTGTTGGTTCTGTTGTGATTGTTGGTTCTGTTGTGGTTGTTGGTTCTGTTGTGGTTGTTGGTTCTGTTGTGGTTGTTGGTTCTGTTGTGGTTGTTGGTTCTGTTGTGGTTGTTGGTTCTGTTGTGATTGTTGGTTCTGTTGTGGTTGTTGGTTCTGTTGTGGTTGTTGGTTCTGTTGTGGTTGTAGGTTCTGTTGTGGTTGTTGATTCTGTTGTGATTGTTGGTTCTGTTGTGGTTGTTGGTTCTGTTGTGGTTGTGTCTTCTTCTGTGGCTGTTTGTTCTGTTGTGGTTGTTGGTGCTGTTGTGGTTGTTGGTTCTTTTGTGGTTGATGGTTCTGTTGTGGTTAATGTTTCTGTAGTTGTTGGTTTTCTTGTGGTTGTGTCTTCTTCCGTGGCTGTTTGTTCTGTTGTGGTTGTTGGTTCTGTTACGGTTAATGGCTCTGTAGTTGTTGTTGGTTTTCTTTCGGTTGTGTTTTCTTCTGTGGCTGTTAGTTCTGTTGTGGTTGTTGGTTCTGTTGTGGTTAATGGCTCCGTAGTTGTTGTTGTTTTTCTTGTGGTTGTGTCTTCTTCTGTGGCTGTTTGTTCTGTTGTGGTTGTTGGTTCTGTTGCGGTTAATGGCTCTGTAGTGGTTGATGGTATTCTTGCGGTTGTGTCTTCTTCTGTGGCTGTTTGTTCTGTTGTGGTTGTTGGTTCTGTTGTGGTTGTTGTTTCTGTTGTGGTTGTTGTTTCTGTTGTGGTTAATGGCTCTGTAGTTGTTGTTGGTTTTCTTGTGGTTGTGTCTTCTTCTGTGGCTGTTTGTTCTGTTGTGGTTGTTGGTTCTGTTGTGGTTGTTGGTTCTGTTGTGGTTAATGGCTCTGTAGTGGTTGTTGGTTTTCTTGCGGTTGTGTCTTCTTCTGTGTCTGTTTGTTCTGTTGTGGTTGTTGGTGCTGTTGTGGTTGTTGGTTCTGTTGTGGTTAATGGCTCCGTAGTCGTTGTTGTTTTTCTTGCGGTTGTGTCTTCTTCTGTGGCTGTTTGTTCTGTTGTGGTTGTTTGTTCTGTTGTGGTTGTTGGTTCTGTTGTGGTTGTTGGTTCTGTTGTGGTTAATGGCTCTGTAGTGGTTGTTGGTTTTCTTGCGGTTGTGTCTTCTTCTGTGGCTGTTTGTTCTGTTGTGGTTGTTGGTGCTGTTGTGGTTGTTGGTTCTGTTGTGGTTGTTGGTTCTGTTGTGATTGTTTGTTCTGTTGTGGTTAATGGCTCTGTAGTTGTTGTTGGTTTTCTTGTGGTTGTGTCTTCTTCCGTGGCTGCTTGTTCTGTTGTGGTTGTTGGTTCTGTTGTGGTTAATGGCTCTGTAGTTGTTGTTAATTTTCTTGCGGTTGTGTCTTCTTCTGTGGCTGTTTGTTCTGTTGTGGTTGTTGCTTCTGTTGTGGTTGTTGGTTCTGTTGCAGTTAATGGCTCTGTAGTGGTTGTTGGTTCTGTTGTGATTGTTGGTTCTGTTGTGGTTGTTGGTTCTGTTGTGATTGTTGGTTCTGTTGTGGTTAATGGCTCTGTAGTTGTTGTTGGTTTTCTTGTGGTTGTGTCTTCTTCCGTGGCTGCTTGTTCTGTTGTGGTTGTTGGTTCTGTTGTGGTTAATGGCTCTGTAGTGGTTGTTGGTTCTGTTGTGATTGTTGGTTCTGTTGTGGTTGTTGGTTCTGTTGTGATTGTTGGTTCTCTTGTGGTTAATGGCTCTGTAGTTGTTGTTGGTTTTCTTGTGGTTGTGTCTTCTTCCGTGGCTGCTTGTTCTGTTGTGGTTGTTGGTTCTGTAGTGGTTAATGTCTCTGTAGTTGTTGTTGGTTTTCTTCCGGTTGTGTCTTCTTCTGTGGCTGTTTGTTCTGTTGTGGTTGTTGGTTCTGTTGTGATTGTTGGTTCCGTTGTGGTTGTTGGTTCCGTAGTGGTTAATGGCTCTGTAGTTGTTGTTGGTTTTCTTGCAGTTGTGTCTTCTTCTGTGGCTGTTTGTTCTGTTGTGGTTGTTGGTTCTGTTGTGGTTAATGGCTCTGTAGTGGTTGTTGATTTTCTTGCGGTTGTGTCTTCTTCTGTGGCTGTTTGTTCTGTTGTGGTTGTTGGTTCTGTTTTGATTGTTGGTTCTGTTGTGGTTGTTGGTTCTGTAGTGGTTAATGTCTCTGTAGTTGTTGTTGGTTTTCTTGCGGTTGTGTCTTCTTCTGTGGGTGTTTGTTCTGTTGTGGTTGTTGGTTCTGTTGTGATTGTTGGTTCTGTTGTGGTTGTTGGTTCTGTAGTGGTTAATGGCTCTGTAGCTGTTGTTGGTTTTCTTGCGGTTGTGTCTTCTTCTGTGGCTGTTTGTTCTGTTGTGGTTGTTGGTTCTGTTTTGATTGTTGGTTCTGTTGTGGTTGTTGGTTCTGTTGTGGTTAATGGCTCTGTAGTTGTTGTTGGTTTTCTTGCGGTTGTGTCTTCTTCTG
>NW_028315440.1:0-15000 GCF_046866305.1 Octopus bimaculoides
TTAACATACTGCCAAAAATCATGCCTATATACGTTTCAATTCAGTCCAACATAAAATTTCAAATTCAAAGATTGGAATAAATCCAAAGATTAGAATAAAATAACATTTTGAATAATATTGGGTAGAATCTCATCAGGGTTAAAGTACAATAGAGATAGTTATATGTTGATAGATCCTGTCCAACCCGTGCCAGCATGGGAAATGGACATTAAACGATGATGATGATGATGATGATGATGATGATGATGGTGTTGATGATTAGATTTATCAATAGACTAAGAAAATTAAGAAATTCATTGTGTGTATGTGTATGCTAATAATTTTTTTTTTTATGTTATTAAAAAATAAAAATATAGTATAAGGGTAAAAAATGAAAGATAAAAACCAAATGATAATAAATATATAATTTAAACTAAAATAAAAAATAAAGCTACTATCTATGTAAATTTCTATTGGCTTACGCAATCAATGTATATTACTGCCTATGTCTTTATTATTATTATTAAATCTTATCGAATCAGATTGATTTATTTATGTATGTCTGTGTGTAGTGTAATTTGAAGAGGATATCTGTTAAAAATATATATTATTTATATATCTGTATATATACTACTATTAACGTTTAGCATATGTATATGTGTTTGTTTATAAATATCTTTTGTTTATATGTATGTATGTTTGTGCATGAGAATAAAGATATTATAAGTAATTTAGTCATGGCCCATGCCAGTGTCACATACCTGGCGCCTGTACTGGTGGCATGTAAAAAAAAGCACCCTTTGAACTTTGGGCCTCATGGAGACAGTGACAAGTGACCAAGACCTTTGGCAATATACTATGCTTGAGAAGACTGGTCAAGTGAGATCATCGTCATGGCTGAATCCGGTGTTTTGTAATTGGCACTCATGTCAGTGGCACGTAAAAAGCGCCCACTACACTTTTGAAGTGGTTGGCATTAAGAAGGGCATCCAGCTGTAGAAACCATGCCAAATCAGACTGAAACCTGGTGCAGCTCTCCAGCTTCCAGTTTTCAATCAATCCACCCAACCCATGCCAGCATGGAACATATGAAAGGTTGACAAAAGGAAAAAGAAACAACATTTATGAAAAATTAATTTTACTGTTGTTTAAACAAAGGGTTACAGTTTTTGTTCATTAGCTAAATGAAAACATCATTGGCACTTGCATAAGTTCATTAGCAACACATAGGTGAAAGTTTAAAATGTGGGAGGTATTTCTGCCACACCCTGTATATATATATATATATATATCAATATATTATATATATATATATATATCAATATATATATATTTTATTTATGTGTTTCAGCCAAGTGGCTGCGGTCGTGCTGGTGCACCACCGTGAGTTTCTGATTGTCAGTAGGTATCTTATTGCTAAACTAGGAATCCTTATTTTCGAATTGTTTGAATCCACGCTGGTATGATAATTATATAATTATATATATATATATATATATATATATATCAATATATATATATATATACATATATATGTATATATATATATACATATATATGTATATATATATACATATATATATATATATATATATATATATATATATATATACATATATATGTATATATATATATATATATATACATATATATGTATATATATATATATATATATATATATATATATATATATATATATATACATATATATATATATATATATATATATATATATATATATATATACATATATATGTATATATATATATATATATATACATATATATGTATATATATATATATATATATATATATATATATATATATATATACATATATATATATATATATATATATATATATATATATATATATACATATATATGTATATATATATATATATATATATATATATATATATATATATCAATATATATATATATATACATATATATGTATATATATATATACATATATATGTATATATATATACATATATATATATATATATATATATATATATATATATATACATATATATGTATATATATATATATATATATACATATATATGTATATATATATATATATATATATATATATATATATATATATATACATATATATATATATATATATATATATATATATATATATATACATATATATGTATATATATATATATATATATACATATATATGTATATATATATATATATATATATATATATATATATATATATATATGTATATATATATATATATATATACATATATATGTATATATATATATATATATATATATATATATATATATATATATATATATAATTATCATACCAGCGTGGATTCAAACAATTCGAAAATAAGGATTCCTAGTTTAGCAATAAGATACCTACTGACAATCAGAAACCAAACTGATTAAAATGCAGGTGTTGTGAGGTAAATCATTCTCAAAGACAGAAATTTAGATGTAGCAAGAGAGAGTTTAAGAAGGAACATTTATCATTATAAGAAATAACCATACATAAATGACACTTTGATAAAGTATATCTCAAAATAGTTGTTTCAACTGATTACAGTACATTCTGACTCATCAAAACCTTAGTTTTCTTGTTTTCAAGTCTATCACCTGTCAATGTTGCCATATTTGGTAGCATTAACCCTTTCGATACCAACTTGGCTGAAACCGGCTCTGACTCTGTAGCACAAATGTCTTGTTTTCATAAGTTTTGAATTAAAATCTTCCATCAAACCTTAGTCACAATTTATGTTCCTAACACTAGGTGAATGATAACTAAGTTATTTCACTAAATTCTTTGTTATATTTAAGGTCAATTGAAAGAATCATTGAACATCTCAACAGAAATATGGTGACAAAAGGGTTAACATAGATTCATAAGATTTCTGGTAAGAGTATTCTTTCATTGCTTGTTTCAGTCATTTGACTGTGGCCATGCTGTAGCACCACCTTGAAGGGTTTTAGTGAAACAAATTGCCCACAGGACTTATTTTTTTAAAGCCTTGTACACACACACACACACACACACACACACACACACACATATATATATATATATATATACACATACAACAGACTTCTTTCAGTTTCCATCTACCAAGTCCACTCACAAGGCTTTGGTCGAACCTAGGTTATAATAAAAGATACTTGCCCAAGGTGTTACACAGTGGGACTGAATCTGGAACCATGTGTTTGGTAAGCAAGCTACTTACCACACATCCACTCCTGTGCCTATGAGCCACTCCTACAATAATAATCTATATCAAATGTCAACAAACTATTCCAATGTCCGCTGACTTTACTTTGGCAACCGGAACATTGAACCAAGATGCTTAGTGGTGCCACATTAACATCACTCATACAGCCCACAACAGTAAAGTCTTCAAAAGCACTGGGAATAAAGTTATCAATATGGTTATTGCTAATTTCAACTTTTCAAATACGTTTATTTCAGATTTTCATCAATTTTCAATCTTCAGATTAACTGTTGAAGCTTCGACAGTGTCACATGACAGGTAGCTGGTGCTGGTTGCTGGAGCCTACTGGGGGGTATTTAAAGGGAAATTTGGAAGGATGGTCATTTGCCTGCTGACATTTGTTGACACTGCACCAAAGAAACCAAAGAACAAAAGAGAAAAGGAGAAAGAAGAAACGCACTCAATACCAGAGCTGAAGACATCTCCGAAAGGCAGAGCCCCACCCCATCGAAAACAGTGAAGGAGTAGAGGCTGAAACCAGACATGGTTCCTTCTGATGTTGCCTTTAGCCACTGGATCCTATAAAGGAGCAGTTGAGGTAGCAAACCATGAAATGTGGTTGGAATTCTTTCCTTGGTTGAATTCTTAGTGAAAGCTCCAAAAGTTATTCAAAAATAACCAGATGGCTTGAAGCACTTGAAAGATCTTAGACCGTTTCTTTAACTCTGTTTAATACACTTTAGAAGCAAATCAAAGATTTTACTGCTTTTCCTTTCACTTCACAAGCACATCAATATAAAGTCAACCGCAAGTAGGTCGAATTAAGAACATACATTGATACACACACACACACACAAAGGTTACACACAAAAACACATATTGTCTTCGTGACCAACTAGATGTTCTATTTTATAGATTATGGAAATAAAATAATCAGAAAAAAATTGAACTATGTTGTAAGTTTAGCAACAGAAAATATAAGTAAAAGTGAAAGATGTTAGAATTTTTTCAGAGATTAATGTTTTTAGCTAAGCTGATTAACAAGTTTGCTTTGTGTGAAAGATGTAAAATGAAAAAGTAAAAAAAACAAAAGATAAAGGAATAAGAGATTTAATATTAATGGTTCAGTTATGGAAAATAAAAAAAAGAAAGAAAGAAAGATAACAGTGGGATTAGAACCACATTAGAAAAGCCAGAATGGCATTTGGGATAGTAAATTGACTATATCGCTAAGATTTCAATATTTCAAGCATTAATAATTATCAGCTAATAACCTGTTTGTGGAGTACACACAGCTCTGAAATCTTTATTTTCTTAAGAAAGAACCTTTTTAGTGCAAAGTTCATTCTATGGCAAAGAATATAAATTTGAAGGAATAGGAAAAAAATTACTTTGGCAAAGTTAGAATTTTCAGACTTTTATTAATGCTTTATACATCTAGATAGTGAAGATATTAGCTAATAATAACACAGTTTCAATATTAAAGAAACATGAAAACCATTCCATGAACAAATGGCAAATTACTATTCTGCTAAACAAATATGACAGCATAATATCATCTCATTCAATGATCTTCAGATGAGGATCATTTCTAAAATATTTCCTGATTTTCTTGTAGCTCTGGTGACATTATACATTTTTACTAAATGATATAAAATTTAGAAGAAAAGAAGACAGAAATTCTAAGGCCATGTTAAACACCATAAATATTCACCTCCAGTCATATCTTAAATCTCTTTCATTCAACATCAATCAATAGTCAGAACTCTGAAAGACATTATTGACTGTAGTCTCCTATCTCACACATGAGTGGTCTTTTGACCTTGAGAAGATGAAATATTAGTAATTATTTTATATATGAATTATCTTATATATATATATATATATATATATATATATATATATAATCCATGATCGTTAGTCTGACAAAATATATTTTATTCACTCTCAGACTTATTTATCTTTTAGATCTTTATTTTAAGGGGCCAGACACAACTTCTGAACTTGTCACCTGCTGAATGTGTGTACGTGTGTGTGAAGTGTGTGTGTGTGTATATATATATATATATATATATATATATATATATATATATATATGGGAGAATATACAAATAATAACAACAGACGAGGACAGGTGGTGTAAATAACAAAAGGATATATTAGTATGACGCTCGGGAATACGGAAAGTCTTTGACGTTTCGAGCTACGCTCTTCAACAGAAAGAATACGGAGACAAGGAGAAAAACACGGAGAAAAAAAAATTGAATAGTGTTCAAAAAAGGATGATAAAGGAGGTTTACAAAAGTGGAAAAGTTCAAAAGTTTTTTAGACGTCGTGGTATATTGAAGCGATTTCCAATCAGAAGATGGGTCCAGTGTAATCCGTGGGTAGGAGAGGTGCAGCCGGAGGGTATAAAGTTCAGAATCAAACAGTCCAGATCCAGAAGGAAAGAAGGTAGAATCCAAAAGTTGGTAGTGTGTGATGAGAGGAGACAGGATTAGCTGGTGCGACCACGTGAGCGTGTAGTATATGTGGGAGAATATACAAATAATAACAACAGACGAGGACAGGTGGTGTAAATAACAAAAGTGCACTTGATACATATAAAACACAGAAGCTGAAATGATCAATGCACATTTTTATAGGAAGGAAACAGTAGACAGTGTATAGAATACAGGTTTATGTGGTTTTGGATTCAGTTCCACAGTGTGGCACCTTACGCAACAGTCTTCTACTATAGATTTGGACTGACCAAAGTCTTGTGAGTCAAGTTTGTAGATAGAGACTGACAAGAATATATAGTTGTGTGTGTATTTACTTGTTCTTGATATTGTCATGCAAGCAGTGTTGTTTGTTTGCAACCTTCTGAGAAAACATGTCCAAACAAAGGAATTATCTTGCTTGGAGAGAGATGAGGGTTGGTGACAGGAAAAACATCCAGCCATAGAAGATCTGCCTCATTAAATTTCATCTGACCCATATAAGCAAGAAAAGTAGATGCTAAAATGATTATGACAACATAATATTCAACATAAACAATGTCAGCTCTGCTTAAGCCTCAAAGAAATTTGTCATCATAAATTTAATGTCCACTTATCCATGCTTGCATGGGTCAAACATTATTTATTGAGGCAGATTATTTTAGGGCCAGATGCCCCTCCTGTCACCAACCCTTACTTGCTTTCAAGTAAGGTAATATTTCCCTACATAGTGGAAATGAATGGCATCACCTTAGCTGACATTGATGCTTGTTTACACCCATATGATTAAGACAAAGCTACACACACACACACACACACACATTATCTATCTATCTATCTATCTATCTATATATATATATATATATATATATATATATATATATATATATATATATATATATATATATATATTCAAGAAGACACTACAATGATATATTAATATATTAAGATATATTAAACACATTTATAGTATGTCAGGCTAGCGATTAAAAAGCAAAAAGGAATTGATAAATAAAGGGTGCAAAATAGCACCAGTGATTGCTAAAAATAAGAATCAAAATATCAACTCTTAGTTTGCTGTGCCCATTCCCTGTAAATGTAATTGAGGTTAGTGTCTTTTTGTGGCTCTCAGAGTTAATTTTTTTACTCTTATTTTTAGCAATCGCTCCTGTTATTTTGCACCCTATATATATATATATATATATATATATATATATATATATATATATATATATATATATATATAAATATATATATATACACACACACACACACGTGATGGCCTTCTTTTGGTTACCATCTACCAAATCCAATCACAAGGCTTTAGTCAGCCTGGGGCTATAGTAGAAGGCATTTGCCCAAGGTGCCATGCAGTGAGACTGAACTCAGAACTAATTGGTTAAGAAGCAAGCTTCTTAACCACACAGCCACATCAGCACCTATATCTATGAATATATTATACATTTTCATCTATCAACACAAAAGAATATTAAAACTAAAAGCACAAAGGTTGCTGACTCCAGTTTATACAGTCCCCTGAAGCAACTTACAAAATATAGATATATCATATGAGCTTAATACTATAAGACTATTCTGCAACATCATTTCTACCCGACTCCAGCAAAATCACATCATAAGATACGCAGTAAAATAATCCTTTCTACTCTAGGCACAAGGCCTGAAATTTTGGGGGAGGGGGTCAGTCAATTAGATCAACCTCAGTATGCAACTGGTACTTAATTTATCAGCCCTGAAAGGAAAAAAAGCAAAGTTGGCCTTAGTGGAATTTGAACTCAGAATGTAAATCAGATGAAATACTGCTAAGCATTTCACCCGGCATGCTAATGATTCTGCCAGCTCGCTGCCTTCATAATGATATTAACAATTGTCTTTGATGGTAAGTGAAACTGTACTGGATTGCCAACGACATCCAGAGAATCAGTAAGAATCAAGATTCATGCAATTTCTTCTACTTTGTTTATCTCTGGGCAGTTACCTTTGAGTATCTTTCAAGCAATTATTTCACACACACACACACACACATAAACACACACTCGTAGACACACAAAACTAAATATAACCAAAATTTAACAAAACACAAATGGTTAAGATTCAAGCTCGGAGAAATTAAACAAAGCTACAAATTCGAGATGTATGAGGTGTTTATCTCCATTATTTAGTGATTTTATTTTTAAACTTCAAAATGTCAGGTGTGTGTGTGTGTGTGTGTGTCAGTATGTGTGTATGCAGTTACAGAAAGAAGTAAAGTGGATTTCATCTAGCAATTGAGAACACTGATTCTATGGTCCCAGATACTGATGAAGCTGGTACGTGTGTATGTGGGTGTTTGTGATGTAGAATGGTTGAAGAACTGAAGAAAAACAAAAGAGAATTGGGAGACAAGACATTTCTAATTTGTCTGATGCTCTTTATTTATTTATTTTTTGATGTGATTCCTTCAGTAGAAGGAGTTGAAAATAATATTTTGAATAGAAAAACGATAATTGCTTCATACAAATGAAATGAAGAAAAGCCAAAAAAAAAAAATGAAAGAAACCAATGTATGGTATATTTACGCCCTTGTAACTTAGTGGTTCAGTAAAAGAAATCAATAGAATAAGTTTCATTTCTTTGACTAAAACCATTTAAGGCAGTACTCCAGCATGGCCGAAGTCAATTGAACAACACCATACACACACACACACACACACACACGTACACACACACTCTCTCTCACACACACATATATATTTATATATGTTTGTGTTTGTGTATGTGCGTGGCTTAGTGGTTAGGGAATTCGACTCATGATCATAAGGTTGTCAGTTCGATTCCTGGCAACGCGTTGTGTCCTTTAGTTCACGTTGCGCCTGTCCACTCAGCTGGCAAAAATGAGTTGTACCTGTATTTCAAAGGACCAGCCTTGTCACACTCTGTGTCACGCTGTGTCACTCTGAGAACTACGTTAAGGACATACATGTCTGTGGAGTTCTCAGCCACTTGCACATTAATTTCCTGAGCAAGCTGTTGCGTTGATTGTATCAAGTGGGACCCTCGTCATCGTAAGCGATGGAGTGCACACGTACACGCACACACATACTCACGCACACATATATGCACTGTTTGTTGCCGAGTGGATACCAAAACCGATGTAGACAGAATGATGACATGAAACGTTGGGCGGGATCGATATTGGAATGATCTGCATTTGTTGCACGAAGATGCACCATGCAAACACGGGTGGTGGGCGAAGCTGTGGTGTCTTTATGTTGGCACTCCATCGGTTACAATGACGAGCGTTCCAGTTGATCCGATCAATGGAACATTCTGCTCGTGAAATTAATGTGCAAGTGGCTGAATACTCAACAGAAGCGTGCACCCTTAACGTAGTTCTCGGGGATATTCAGCATGACAAGGCTGACCCTTTGAATTACAGGCACAACAGAAACAGGAAGTAAGAGTGAGAGAAAGTTGTGGTGGAAGAGTACAGCAGGGTTAACCACCACCACCTGCGGAGCCTCGAGGAGCTTTAGGTGTTTTCGTTTAATAAACACTCACAACACCCGGTCTGGGAATCGAAACCGCGAGTCCGCTGCCCTAACCACCGGGCCATTGCACCTCCACGGCGTCTTTATACATACATACATACATGCAAGAATTCAAGCATATCCACTCACTCACTCAATGGCACATTCAGGAATCGACAAAATTAAAACAACACTAGAAGTTGTGACTCCAGCATGGTCATGGCTTTAAGAATCGAACCATTAAACACAAAAGAAGAAAATAAAAGACAACCAGAAAGAAAACACCACATTATATATTTATCGAAATACGTACATCCTATATACAATTGTCTCTATACATACATCTCTTAATACTTATATTTATGGCTTAAGGCGGTGAGCTGGCAGAAACGTTAGCACGCTGGTCGAACTGCTTAGCGGTATAACGGCTCTGTGAATTATTGTGAATACTGCTGTGTTACTTTATGAAAACTGTGTGAATTACTGTAAGTTGTCTTTGTGAATAATTCTAATTTTGTTGTGGAATTATTGTTGTTACATTTCACGCGAGCCGCTGTATTTTTTTCTCCAGTCATGGCGAGTGGTAGTATCTCCAGTGTGGAGAGCTATGCCAGGGCCACTGCGGCGAAGAAGCCAATGCCGCTGGAAACCAAGTTGATCAAGCTGGATATGGAGGAGGTGAGAAGAAGCAGGAATTTGATAGAAGTAGAGGGAGACTCATACAAATTGTCCCCACCAAAAGAGACTAAGGAAGACAGAATTCTGAGGACAGTTGTGTATCGTAGACAGGCTGTCGAAACCTGTAAAATTGAAATGGTGACGGAAGAGGAAATCGAGGAGTGCCTGGGTGAAATTGTGAATGAAGCCACATACGTCAACAGAGGAAGAAAGTTTGGTATGGTAGAGGTAAGGTTCGCCACTATAGAAGAGGCAAACAAGCATGCGACCAACATTTTAAGAAATACAAAAATAGCATTACTACCAAATTATAGAGGAAGAAGAAGTGTGAGAATATGTATTCCCAGAGTGCCACCAGAAATTAAACCAGAGTGGTTGGTTGCAACAGTGCTAGCTGCAACGAAGGAGGATCCAGAATTGGGACCAGTGGCGGAATCAAAGGTGTGCAACTGGTGAGGATTTGGACTCGAAATGTGGCTTTTTTGCCACATTCGAGGACATAGAAAGAATTCCCTACCAGAGAGAAGTGGAGGATGAGAGAACGCTAAATGTTATAGTCGAGGAAAGGAAACCAAATTGCTACATATGTGGGGAGAGAGGTCATATGAAGATCAAATGCCCCCTATATGAGTTCACACAGCCACAGCAAGAGAAAGCACAAGCAGAGGAGGAAAACATTGTAGACCACACTGAGGAAATGAAAGAGAGACAGAAGTGTGAAACAGAAAACAGAGGAGAAGAACGAAAATGGAGCTACTAACCCTAAAAAACGAAAGAAAAATAAGTCAAAGGAACGGTCAACAGAAAACATAAAAGAAATAGAAAAGCCAGAAACTAATAATGTACAAGAAGAGGAGGAGAGAACAGGGAAAGATGTCAAATACAAGGGGATTTTGATAAAGTACGAGAATTGCGAGCAGATGGAGAGAAAAGTCGCGAAGTTCGAGGAAATAATAAGAGTGAAGATGCTGGGAAATGCATTTTGATACATGAGGAAAACTACTGGGAGTACATGAAAGAACTTGGTGAAAATATAATAACGAAACGGGTATGGTTGGTGGAGACACCACCCTCTAGAACAGATTATTTGCAGTTGATAAGGACGGACGTAACAATCATTAATGGAAGAAAGGTAACGCGAGTGTTTGAATTTTTTGAGTTGCAAAACCGTTAGAATGTTTACATGACGTTGAACATAAAAGTGAAAAACTGGATAAATGTAACCACCCGACTTCAGGGATCGAGTGGACATTGCACCTCATTTTTTCATTCTTGCATATTATCATTTTATTTTAATTTTTCTTCTACTATTATCATTCGCTTTTGTAATTTTTAGTTCCTTGATTTTATGTTTGTTGCGTTTTGCACCGTCTTTATGTTTTGTGATATTCTTTGTATAGCCCCTGGTGGGCAATAAAGAAATTGGTATTTCGTCTGTCGTTACGTTCTGAATTCAAATTCTCCCGAGGTCAACTTCGCCTTTCATCCTTTCGGGGTCAATAAATAAAGTAGCAGTTATGCACTGGGGTCGACTTAATCACTTTGTTCTTGTTTTTCCTCTCTATGTTTAGCCCCTTGTGGGCATTAAAGAAATAAGAAACGTTAGCATGTCAGGCGAAATGCTTTGCGGTATTTCGTCTGTCTTTAGGTTCTGAATTCATATTCTGCCGAGGTCGATTTTACATTTCATCCTTTTGGGGTCGATAAATTAAGTACCAGTTGCATACTGGGGTCGATCTAATCGACTGGCCTCCCCAAAAATTTCCGGCTTTGTGCAGAAAAGTTCATAGGCTGACTATGAAGGAGAGTTGCAAGAGCTGAGTAATCTTGCCTTTCTTCGTTTCAACGATTTTTATTAATAACTGAATTGTTTCCTAAACCAGGATGAGTGTTGGCTTCATCGCGTCGAAGCAGAAACAAAGAGACAATCCATGCAGTGGAAACACCCCCTACTCACCTGCTTCAAAAAAGTTATCGTTGTTTCATCTCCAGGGAAGATGATAGCTTTCGTTTTCGGGATGCAAAAGGCATTGTGTGAATTGACTATCTTTTAAAGGGCCACACCATCAATGGAGAGTATTGTGCCAACATGCTAAGGCGGTTACGAAAAGATATCAAGACCAAACGGCCAGGAGACCTGCCAAAAGGGGTCATGTTTCGCCAGGGCAATGCCCCAGGACACAATTCAGTCCTTGGTTCAAATGGCTGCTGTACATGACTGTGGCTTTGGACTGGTTGACCAGCTTCCCTATTCTCCTGATTTGACCCCTGACTGTCATTTGTTTCCAAACATGAAAAACAAAACAAAAAAAAGCAACATCTGGCTGGGAAGCATTATCGCATTGATGACGGATGATATGTCTGCTGTTGATGACATTTTGAAGCATCAGGATGAAAGCTTGTTCATCAATGGGTCCCAAGCACCACAACACTGATGGAAGATGTGTGTGGACCGTAAGGGATGTTGAAAAATAAAACTCATTTGGTTACATTTCATTAGATTAACTGATCAGCTTATGAACTTTTCAGCTGACTCTTGTGTGTGTGTGTTTGTGTGTGAGTGTGAGCATTGGAATCACAATCATGAGATTGTGAGTTCGAATCCTGGATTGAGCTGTCTGTTGTGTTCTGGGGCAAGACACTTTGTCTCACGTTGCTTCAGTTCACTAAGCGGTGGAAATGAACTGTGACCCTTCACTGCTGCCAAGCTGTATCGGACCTCTTTGCCTTTCCCTTGGATAACATCGATGGCGTGGAGACGAGGGGCCAGTATGCATGGGCGATGCATAAACAGCCTTGCCCGGATTTGTGCGTCGGAGGGGAATTTTCTAGGTGCAATCCCATACTTATTCATGACCGAAGGGGGTCTTTAGCCTTTATACACACGTACACACACACACATACATACATACATACATACATACACTCACACACACGCACAAACACACACACACACACACAAAAAGAGAGAGAGAGAGTGAATATGCATTTGTAGAATGTATAAGTATATGCATACATTTATGTATAAATATATGCATATATATATATATATGTTTACATACGTCAGACAGAAAGACAGACAGACAGAAAGACAGACAGACAGAAAGACAGACAGACAGACAGACAGGGAGCGTGTGTGATAGAAAATAAAAGTGAGTAAGAGTGAGAGTATGAGAAAGAGAGTGACACTCAGACATTTGGTCCTTGTTAGATGTATGTCAGTCGCTCACTTGAGGAAACAATATACATCGTAAACAAAGTAATTAACTCTCTAATTATTTCATTTAATTACTTCATATGAGCTGTTATTATTTATTTCCATCCTGCTGTTAAGTACATGTTTGCATTCTAGGAAATAATGGCCATCAAACTTGTGTTTACCATATCAATATGTATCAATCTATCCTATCCATCTATCTGCGTATATGTGTATATATATCTATATATGTAGTGTGGGCATGTGTGTGTGTGTGTGTTTGTAGGTATCTTGTGGTGGGTGCCGGGTGGATGAAAGATGAACTTGAAGCTAAAACCGAAGAAGGCAGTGGGATGATAAGAATAAATGAATGTGGTAGATTTTAGTGCAAATATGCACCTTTTAGACGAGACTACACTCCGCAGGCACGAGAGGCGGGTCAGGCAACAGCCCTTTTGTACATACACCTCTGTCTTTCTCAAATATATATATATATATATATATATATATATATATATATATATATATATATAAAGTGATAAAGGAATTTTCGTCAAGTCTGACAAGACTAGAAATATTTATAAACTGAATAAGGAGCATTACATGAATTTACTTAGTAAAGAAATTGAAAAGAATTATAAAATTACTAATGGATGGACACTCAGAAAGACCAATTTGGATGTTAAGAAACTAATGGAGAAATATAATATTGCGGACAGAACTGAACCTATAGTGCCGAAGGAACCGCGGTTTCTTCTTAAAGACCATAAAATTTATTTTTGGACTCAACCATCTTTGAGGCTTATTTGCCCGGCCAAATCTGATATTGGGATTATCAGTAAAAGTATTTTGGATAGATTTATTCCTATTGTAATTGATGGTTTACTTTTGAATTTATGGTCTAGTACTGATCAAGTTATTGAGTGGTTTCGTTCTATTGATAACAAATGTAATGCTAAATTTATTCAGTTTGATATTTCAAATTTTTATGCTTCTATTAACCCTAGCGTACTTAATAAGGCTCTTTGGTTCTTCCATAATAAGGCAGGGCTTACTAGGGATGAAATAGAAGTAGTGTTAGCTGCTCGGAAGTCCTTTATTTCTTTTAATGATAAGATTTGGATTCGTAAAGATACTCCTAATGCTTTCGATGTTCCTATGGGAAGTTCCGACTCAGCTCAAATAGCAGATGTTGTGGGTTCCTATGGTTAGGGGCGGTTTATATAGGGACGATTGTCTTATTTATATTAGGAATTATTCTACCCAATGTTTGCAGAGACTTAAAGGTAGGTTATCTAGATTTTTTGATAGGATGGGAATGAGTGTCACTTACGATGATGATATTTCGCTAGCTAATTATTTAGATGTGACACTTGATATAAAAAATGATACGTATAGACCGTACCATAAACCGTCTACTAATTTGAAATATATAAGTAGATGGAGTAACCACCCTAGAAGTATTATTGATAATTTAGTTAGAAATATTTCGATTAGGCTTTCTAAGTTATCTGCTAATCGTGTTGTTTTCGATAATGAAGCTCCTTTTTATAATGAAGCCCTAAATAGGGCTGGTTTTAAAGATAAGGTTTATTATGTTGAACATGAATCTGGTGAGGTTAGCGTAGATAGGGATGTTAGGAATAATAAGGTTAGGTTGGTTAGGAGTAATAATAAAAAAACAAAAATTATGATCATAGATATAATCGTAATAATGTCATGCGTAGTTCTAAATGTTTTAGGTATTTTGCAAAAGGCTTTAATAATATTAATGATGGTTATCTTTGGTTTATTTTACCATTTGGTAAAGTCGAATTTGGTAGCTCAGTTTAGGGAGGTAATTAGTAAGCATATCCCTACAGATTATTGCAGCACATAATTCTAAAGTTCTTAAGACAGGCATGAATGGAATGAATAGGGA
>NW_028315440.1:20000-50000 GCF_046866305.1 Octopus bimaculoides
ATGATGATGACGATGATGATGATGATGACGACGACGACGACGACGACGATGATGATGAAACATGCATAAACACAGGTCGCAGCTTTTATGTTCCTCCTGTCCAAATGTCTATATTTACAGATCGATGAACTCCGTGTGAATGCATGTAATGTATTTATACCCAGACATCTAAGAATTAAAGACTAACCCCTCACTCTACCGTTATATTCGTGAGGGACCCTACTCAAAAATACCTCCCTACAATCTGTTTTGGGTTCCCCTACAAAATCTGCTGCTTCTAGGTTAATAGGACTCGAAGCCTCATTCCAAGATTTCTTAGAAATACTTGTTACATTATTTGACAGTATTCTTTTCTTTGTGCTCACCCCTCCGCTTTATACATTCCTTGTTTTATCTGAAGAAACAACGTGCAACGTTTCTCCTTTGCGTTGGTTCAGGCGTGGGTCTGTCGTAAGAAGCTTGCCTCCCAACCACATGGTTCCAGGTTCAGTCCCACTGCGTAGTACCTTGGGCAAGTAAGTGTCTTTTACTATAGCCTCGAGCCGGCCAAAGACTTGTGAGTGGATTCTTTAGACGGAAACTGAAAGAAGCCCATCGCATATAAATATATATATATATAAACACATCAGAGATGCCTATAATAGAACATCTAACCGGATAGGCATCTCTGATGTGTTTAAATGTACATTGTATTTAAATGAATAATATATAGTCTATTGACTAATTTTTTCTTCTCGCTAGACCACTGGTAGCAAATAGAATTTCAAAAATTTTTTGCTACCCTGAGATTTATTAATATACACACACACACACACATATATATATATATATATATATATATATATATATATATATATATATATATATATATATATATATATATACTTGTGTGTATGTCTGTTTGTCCCCCTCACCAGTTGGTGCGTCTTTGTCCCCGTAACTAACTTAGTGGTTCGGTAAAACAAACGATAGAGTAAGCACTAGGCTTACAAAGAATAAGTCCTGGAGGCGATTTCTTCGACTAACATACTTTAAGGCGCTGTTCCAGCATGGCCGCAGTCAAATGACTGAAAGAAGTAAATGAGTAAAAGAATAAAATAATATATGAAAATATTTACATTTGACGGATATTTCTCCTCATCTTGTTTGTTGTTAACACAACGTTTCGGCTGATATACCCTCCAGCCTTCGTCAGGTGTCTTGGGGAAATTTCGAACCTGGGTTCTCATATGCCCACGGGCATATGGCGTAGTGGTTAAGAGCGCGGGCTACTAACCCCAAGGTTCCGAGTTCGATTCACGGCAGCGACCTGATTAATAATAGTAATAATAATAATATAATAATAATAGTAACATCGTTAGGAATGAGAACCCAGGTTCGAAATTTCCCCAAGACACCTGACGAAGGCTGGAGGGTATATCAGCCGAAACGTTGTGTTAACAACAAACAAGATGAGGAGAAATATCCGTCAAATGTAAATAATGTAAATAATTCCTCATCTCTTAAATATAGAACTGTAATATATGAAATGTTCAGCTTTATTTAGTTGCTGTTTTGCACCTCACAAAGACGGAACAATATAATCGATCTTTCTCGACCAACGACCTTTCAATGTCGAGACGAATTATTACGTGAAATGTACGTTGGCAAAAAACGGAATACTTTATAAGACGATTGAGGTGGCGTGTTCATTGTTTTGAAAGCGGAGTGCTTGGCTGATATAAAGATGAAAAAATGTGACTTCAGAATGTGATACCAACTGAATAACAAATAGATGTTGGGAAAGTGAAAGAGAGTTTTTTAAATATCTTAAAAAAGATTCATGTTTTGTCAGATGCCAAACAGCTTCCAATGTAAGATGAATGAACAAGTCGTATATTGACACAAATCATATAAGTTACATGTTTCCTACGATAAAACAAGGAATGTACATAGTTAAGGGGTTTGTATATATAAAGGGCTTCTTTCATATAACATTTATAAGAAATCTGGAAATGAGGTTTACATATCTATTAATCTAGAAACCAAAGTGTTTGCAACAAAACTACAAATAGATGATAGGATAGACTACCTGGCACTCACGACTCTTTTCTAACGGTGAAGGACCATAAAGTAAACTTGGAGAACAAACCTTAGTGTAGATTGATTAACCCAGCAAAGACTGAGTTAGCTGTGGTGAGGAAAGAAATATTGGAAAGGACCATTTTCGGAGAAAAGGTAGGTTCCTTATTAAGACTAGAAGAAAAAACCGTCCTCCGCACAAACCATGGAAGGAATTGATCATGTGAGAATTTAGGCATGGAGGAGCGACTAATTTATAGCGTCCCACTTTGAAGGCTATCTCCATCCAATTCTAAAACAAGACATCTCCACCAAGTACCTACAGCATAGAAGGTAAACCACACTGACACACAACAAATGTAGGCTGTACAAAGGAAAGATTGAACAAATCAACCACATTATTGCCATTTGCGATACATATTTTCTTATTTCACTTAGGAATAGCAATACTACTAACCTGCTCTTACAACGTGATATACATATGCTTCAGAGAAAAGCGCTACTGAAGTGGAGGGAGTATCAAGTGTTTATATAAGTTACAATGAGAAAAAGGAATTATGTGATGAGATCCATTTGTGAGCGCCAAGTAGTTCGCCTATATATATATATATATATATATATATATATATATATATATATATATATATATATATATATATATATATATGGTTACGGGTTGAGTTCTACAGCATGCTACTTTCCGCAAATGACTTCTGCTATAGCCTTGGGCTGATCAAAGCCTGGTTTGTGTTTCTGTGTTTGTCCTCTCATCCTCACTTGGCAACTGATGTTGGTGTGTTTGCGTCCCCGTAAATTAGCGGTTCGACAAAAGGAACCGATAGAATAAGTACTACGCTTGCAAAAAATGAATTCTGGTGTCGATTTCTTTCACTAAAAGGCAGCGCTCCACCATGGCCGCCGTCAAGTTAAAGAATATACATACATATATATGTGTGTGTGTGTGTGTGTGTGTGTGTGTGTGTGTGTGTGTGAGTGTATGTGTGAGTGTGTGTGTGTGTGTAGAAGAAAAGATTTATCTTCTTATTTTATTCACACAATTCTTTTCACAATTCTATATCTTACAAAAATACTTCAACATGATGTTTTTTTCTAATATCTTCACACTCTGTCTGTGTGTCTCTCTCTCCCTTTCCCCGTGTGTTTCTAAACATAACCTGTATACCGTAATCCTTAAACCTAACCCACACCTACAACTTAAACCCTAACCTAAAAAACTCTAACGTTTGGCCTCTCTTTAAACTCATCTCTCGTTCTAAATCCCTAACGTAAGAATGTTTCCTGATGCATTTGTCAACTGCTGTTTCTTTTAGGGTCAGCCATATCAAATGTCTCTTCGTTTGTCCTGTTTCCCTAAACTTTATCAAAATAATTTCAAATGCAGTTGATTTTGGAACCCGTAGACGTGAGAATACAAGTTGAGATGATGAATGAGATGAGAGGGTAGTAATGCCTTTCCAGATATATAATAATCCCGTAAATGAAATAAAGAATTGTTTTCAAATATGAACAATCTGAAATTAAGCCTGTTTGCAGTAAAGCACATTGAAATTGCATAATTACAGCTAATTAGAAGTAATTAAAGATACAATTACTATGTTTATGTTGTATCCTCAATTTGTCTAAACTGGGAAATTTGGGATGTATTTTATAAATACCAAGAATTTGTAACTTACTCCCTTCCTCCCTCTCTTTTTTTCTCTCTCTCTCTCTCCCTCCCTCTTTATGCACAAACCTATACACATAGGTGCACACACACACACACACACACACACACACACACACACACACACATGCATGCATACAGGTTGAGCCGGCAGAACCGTTACTGGTAAAAAAAGTAAGTGCTTTGCAGCAATACTTCCAAATTAAGATTCTGAGATCGAATGTCGCCTGGGTCGACGCTGCATGTCATCGTTTCGCTCGATAAAATAAATACTTATTAAGCACCAGGGTTGATATAATCCACTTAAATCCTGCCTTGAAATTGCTGGTCGAGCACCAAAATTTAAGACAGATGTGTGTGTGTGTGTGTGTGTGTGTGTCATTATGAATACCGATATATTATGTGTGTGTGTGTGCTTATTCGGTTTGTAAAAAACTTTGTAGCATTTTGTCAGTAAAATACCTTAACAGTCTTTAGATGGCTGTGCATAGCTTTACTCAACCAAATATTTCCCATTTTGTTCCACTATCTTTCGCCATCTTTGCGGCAGATTCATGAACCTGTCTTTCCAGAACTTGGCATCTTTCTGCGTCTAAGTGGTCTAAGTGGTTTCTACACTCTTTTAAACAATCAAAGTTCTTCTCATTAAAAGAATTCTGCAAGGATCCCAATAAATGATAATCCGAAGGTGCAAGGTCAGGTTAGTACGGTGTGCGGGGGTAAGTCACCCCACCCATGCTGCACCAATTTCTGCTGAGTCTGCAAAGAAATGTGCAGTCTAGCGTTGTCTTTTCGGTAAGCCAATGCTGGACGTTTTTCATAAATTGCCTCCTTTAATCGATCAACTTGGGGACAATAACAGTGTGAATTTAATGACTGATTTCCTGGAAGTAGCTCATAATAAACAATGCCCTTCCAGGCTCAGCAGATACAGGATATCACCTTCTACGGAAACAGATTGGCTTTTGGAGAGATAGAAGACGGCTCATATCGTTTTCGCCAGGATTGTTCCCCGTTTTATGTTGTAAATAATCGGTTTCTCATCACACGTGATCATTCGGTTCAAAAATGGATAATCTTTGTTTCGTTTGATTAGTAAAATGCACATGGAAATTCGCTCTATTAAGTTTCATCCATTAAGTTATGAGGCATCGAAAAGTATACATAGCCTTATCGATACCATACGCATATATCTTTATGTATATTTATAAGGGGAATCAGATCCAACCACCACTCCCCTCTACACACTTCTGTCCCCGTGCATTAGATTCCTACTGTGCCAGAGTCGACCCTGTTCAGTCCCTCATGTCATTACACCCACCTTTGTAAGTGTTGGTCTGATGTCCGTTTTCCCACCACGCAGCACCACCGGATATCCACAAAGTCATATCACAGAGAAGTAGACCAGACAGGCAAACAAACATACAGACAGACAAGCAGAAATTAAAACTTAAAGAAGCCATCAAGTTAAAAACGGAATCGGTCAGATATTGTCGTGTAGGACCACAAGGAAAATATATGTTAGGTTATAGAAATCAGCTGACCTCTCAACACCAATGTGGTTAGAAAAAATGTAAGAAAAAGCGGACATTTATTGACCATTGTATAAGGAATTTGCAAAGCCACTATGCAAAATGCACTTTTAAGCTGCATACCTGTCCAAATGTGTCCAAAATGTGTCCAAAATGTGTCCAAAATATGTCCAAATGTGGAATATCGGGGGAGACAATAGAAATCCTTTATTGAAACTCTAAAAGTGATCACGATATCTGGGACTAAAAACAAAGTTGGATGAAATGTCACTATGCATCTTGACCATCATGACAACCATTCTGTCAGATCACTGCATTTTCACAGGCATCCGTTTCGATAAATAGATATAAATATATCTAAATACATGGAAGTACAATAGACTCATATGTGATAGCAATTATATTCCAAATTGAAAGCTTGTCTCTCTCTTTCTTCATATCTCTATCTCTCTATGTCTGTCTGTTTCTCCCTCTCTACTTATCTATCTATCTATCTATCTATCTCTCTTTACACATGTTTCCGACACTAGTGATCCCACACTTGTGCATATAAATGTCTACATCTGTCTACATAATCCAAGATTAAAGTATTAAGTGTTTTAATGCATCAAATACGATTCCTTTATTTCTAGAAAAAAATCTTCCTAGCATCATAGTGTTCAATTATTTTGGAGATGCCAGTGTGTGTAAGAATATCTGTATGTGTATATGTATACGTGTGTGTACATCTATTTGTATGCCTTCATGTATGCGTGTATGCATGAATGTATGTACACTAATTACACACACACACATATATTTATAGTCAGGGGTGGACTGATGGAGCGGTGGTGGTGGTGGTGATGTTGCAGATGACATCATCCGCAAAAGAAAGAAAACAATGTAGAAACAAATGAGAGGGTGCGATATATATCTTTCCCTCCAAGTACGAGAATGCTGGCTAACATACTCATACCTACACATTACAAAATATAGATAACTATAATCAAATATACACATCTATAATGCAATATACACATCCACAAACACACACTACAATATACATACACAGAGATAATTACACAAGGCAACACACACACACACACACACACACGGACACTACAGCATAATTGCATACAGAGGCATTTAAACAAAGCGTCACACACAGATACACACACATATCAAGTTAACACTCCCACTTATCTATAAACTTCTTCCTGGTATGTAATAAAATCGCACCCACACATGATTTTCAACTCACAATTTGCCGGTTGTTCGAACGAGCTGATCTTGACTTTCTCAGACACAAACACCCAACGCTGAATTTGACATATTAACCCTCTGGTAAATATTGTTGCTTTAATTATTTTAATTAACATATTTACATTGTAAAAACATCCATCAGAACTATTTCAAGCATAAATATTCTTTTATATTGTTTTATGTCTGGGCAGTAATATATAGACTAGAAAATGTTAAAACGTTTTACAGTGTTACATTACAAGCAAAATGTTTCATTTACATTTACAGAATGTAATATAAAGTATAGTTTGGTTATAAATATTTCAAAACTGTTTGAGGGAAATTAACGGATCGAATGCTCAGTATTATAAACTTTCTTCAAATATTTTTCGTTTAGAAAGGAATTCATTAATGTCAATATATCTATATGCGTAAATTGTTTAATCCCTGTAGCTACACACACACACACACACACACACACACACACATACACACACACACACACACACACACACACACACACACACACACACACATATATATATATATATATATATATATATATATATATATGTATGTATGTATGTATGTATATAATGGGTAATACATTATTATAAAATATGGTAATTAATCATATATTAATTAATATCGATTAATTATCAGGAGGCCAGCACATCTAAAGAATCAATATATATATATATATATATATATATATATATATATATATATATATATATATATATATATGTATATATATATGTATATATATATATGTATATATATATATATATATATATACATATATATATATATATACATACATACACACACATCCATATATGCACACATCTAACGCTTTATTTCTCTGTCTATTTACACACATAGGAATATACTATAAATATATTACAAGTAAAGATTACCTTCTTATTTTATTTACAAATTTCTTTTCACAATTCTGTATTTTAATCGTTGGATATTAAAAAGGCACCACCTCAACATTATTTAATATTATTCAAATAATTCTTCTCTCCATATATGTGTAAATGTAACCTGTATAATGTAACCCTTAAACCTAACCCACACCTACAACTTAAGCACTAATATTATATTCTAACTCTTTCCCTATTTCTCGTCCTAAATTCTTAATACGAATTCCAAACGATCTTTTCCTGGCACATTTGTCAACTGCTATTTCTGTTTGGCTTAGCGATACCAAAAGTCTCCTTCGTTTGTCCTGTTCCCCTAAATATAAATAAAATAGAAAATGCAGTTGATTATGGAATCTGTAGACGTGAGAATACAAGTTGAGATGATGAATGAGACGAGAGGGTAATAATGCCTTTCCAGATATATAATAATCCCAAAAGGGAATATGAACAATCTGAAATTAAGTCTCTGTGCACTAAAGCACATTGAAATTGCATAATTACAGCTAATTAGAGTTAATTAAAGATATAATTACTATGTTTATGTTTTATCCTCAATTTGTCTAAACTGGGAAATTTGGGATGTATTTTATAAATACCAAGAATTTGTAACTTGCTCCCACTCCTCTCTCTCTCTCTCTCTCTCTCTCTCCCTCTTTCTCTCTCTCTCTCTCTCTCTCTCTCTCTCTCTCTCTCCCTCTCTCTACATACACACACAAACTTATATAGACACAGGCGTGGTTGTGGTAAATGCCTTGCTTACTAACCATACGGTTTCAGGTTCAGTCCCACTGCGTGGCAACTTGGGTGTCTTCTACTATAGCCTCGAACCGACCAAAGTCCTGTAAGTAGATTTAGTAGACGGAAACTAAAAGAAGCCCGTCATATATATACATGCACACATTTGAAATATTATATACTATATATGTGTATGTGTACAGATATATATGTATGTATACATACGTGTCTGTTTTTGCGTCTCTTTTGTCCCTCTATCACCACTTGACGACTGGTGTTACTGTTTTTACGTCCCGTAACAGGTCGGTTCGGTTAAAGCAAGCGATAAAATCAGTACTAGACTTCAGAATAAGAAATCCCACTGTTGAATTGTGGTGCTCCAGTATGGTCACATGCAAATGACTGAAAAAAAAAGAAAATGAAAGAATATACATGGCTGTGTGGTAAAAATTTTGCTTCCCAACGACATGGTTCCGGGCAAGTGTCCTGTACTATAGCCTCGGGCCGCCTTGTGGGTCGAATTGGTAGACAGAAACTGAAAGAAGTCTGTCGTATATATATATCTGTGTGTGTGTAGTTGTATGTTTGTGTTTGTGCCCCTACTATCGATAGATACCGATGTTGGTGTGTTTACATACTCATAAACTTAGCGGTGCGGCAAAAGATTCCGATAGAATAAGTGAAGGGAAGTGCACACAAAGAAGCCTGGATTATAAAATATATTAAGTCAAACCCAAAGGCCTTCTTTCATTATGCAAAAGAAACAGATTCAGTACGCTGCAAAAGAGTATACCTCTTCCAAAAAGATCGCTGCCTCAAAAACAGTCCAACCAGGATCAGTGAGGTACTGAATGACCAGTTCAAAAGTGTCTTTACCATAGCGTTGGAACACAGACAAGTGAACGAACCAGTGGGTTTCTTTGCCACCTCACCTATAAGCAGCGAGGCAGTTACGATGGATTACATCGACATTAGCGAAGAAGATATAATACTAGCCATAGATGAAGTGGACGCAAACTCAACTGCTCCATAAAAGAGGAAGCAGAGCAGATGCCAAAACCTATAGGCCTATATCTCTTACTTCACACATCAGTAAAGTCATAGAAGGGATAGTCAGAGGGAAACTAATCGCATTGCTTAAAGAAAAGGACTTGCTGAGTGATACCCAGCATGGCTTTCGACCAGGTAGGAGCTGCCTGACCGTTTTTACAGCAATATGACTGGGTGTTGAGGCAGTTACTCAACAACTCAAATGTGAAAGTAATATACCCTGATGTTGCAAAAGCTTTTGATAATGTGTATCATTGTATGCTAGGCCAGAAAGTGCGTGATATCGGTATAGCTGGAAAACTTGGAGACTATTTACATAACTTCCTGAAAGATAGAAGTCAGGCAGTAGTGGCCAATGGAGTCACCTCAAAGAAAATACAAATAGGGAGTGGTGTTCCACAGGACACTGTCTTGGGACCACTGCTTTTCATAGTGGCCCTCTCAGATATGCCTTCAGCTGGCCAGATAGCCACCCTTGCTAGCTACACAGAAGATACGAAAGTCTCGCAGAAAACACCGAACTCCAGCAATGTTGCACATCTGCAGCAGGGGTTGGTCTCAATTTACAGACGAGCTGAGGACAATAATATGCAGTTTAATACTGAAAAATTCCAAGGTCTGCGCTACCAGCGTCCAAAACGGAATGTAAAACTTGCAGGGTACACCGGTCCACAGAGGGTTACAATCTCAGAGCCTAAATCAGTGAGGGACCTGGGTATCGATATGTGTGATGATACTACCTTCCAAGTTCACATTACCTGGTTGGCGACACATTGCAGATGACTTGCTGCATGGATCACGAGAACATTCAGGACCAGAGAAAAGGAATCCATGATGGTCCTCAGCCGTCTGGACTACTGCTCCCAGCTCTGGACACCCAACATTGTAAAATTAACAGTGGATCTTGAAGCAATCCAGCAAAGGTTCACAAAGAAGATCGCCTCGTTGCAACAGCTCAGCTACTGGGATAGGCTGAAACAGCTAAGTGCTAAGACTCTAATTCCTGGAGCAAAGGTGGGAGAGGTATGCAATAATATATATCTGGAAGATTCTAGAAGGAATTGTGCCAAATTTGGCACTGAAAGCTACAACAATGCCAGAACGGGTTGACACTGCGCAGTGCCAAATAACCCAGCAATGCCATCGCGCTTCAGGAGGAGTTACTGAAACAGCGTGGGTTGTTTCAGGGGCCCACAGCTTTTAAATATTCTCTCAAAGAGCATCCGGAACCTACACAAAGTGGAACATAGGTGTTTTCAAATCAACACTAGACCTCTTCCTGTAGAGTCCCAGATGAACCTACCTCGCAGCAAGAGGTGCAAAAGGGCAGTGACGTCACACTCTATTCTTCAACAAGTGCCACATACCAGAGAAGGCTCTCAATAATAACCAGTGTAGCTAAACGACTGGGCCCCAGCATGGGCGCGGCTCTGAGATGAAACTACAATATATAGCGGTGAGCTAGCAAAAACGTTAGCACGCTGAGCGAAAGGCTTAACGGTATTTCGTCTGCCGTTACGTTCTGAGTTCAAATTCCGCCGAGGTCGACTTTGCCTTTCATCCTTTCGGGGTCGATAAATTAAGTACCAATTACGCACTGGGGTCGATGTAATCGACTTAATCCCTTTGTCTGTCCTTGTTTGTCCCCTCTATGTTTAGCCCCTTCTGGGCAATAAACAAATAAATAACGCTAGCTCGTATGGCGAAATGCTTAGCGGTATTTCGTCTGCCGTTACGTTCTGAGTTCAAATTCCGCCGAAGTCAATTTTGACTTTATCCTTTCGGGGTTGAGTACCAGTTGCATAAGTGCCATTTGCGTAGTGGGGTCGATCAAATCGACTGGTCCCTTCCCCCCAAATTTCGAGCCTTGTGCCTAGAGTGGAAACGATATATATATATATATATATATATATATATATATATATATATATATATATATATATATATATATATATATATATATATACATAGGAGTGGCTGTGTGGTAAGTAGCTTGCTTACCAACCACATGGTCCCGGGTTCAGTCCCACTGCGTGGCATCTTGGGCAAGTGTCTTCTACTATAGCCTCGGGCCGACCAAAGCCTTGTGAGTGGATTTGGTAGACGGAAACTGAAAGAAGCCCGTCGTATATATGTATATATGTATTTGTATGTATGTATGTGTTTGTGTGTCTGTGTTTGTCCCCCCAACATCGCTTGACAACCGATGCTGGTGTGTTTATGTCCCCGTAACTTAGCGGTTCGGCAAAATAGACCGATAGAATAAGTACTAGGCTTCTAAAGAATAAGTCCTGGGGTCGATTTGCTCGACTAAAGGCGGTACTCCAGCATGACCGCAGTTAAAAAGACTGAAACAAGTAAAAGAGTAAAAGAGTATATATGTATGTATATTGGCAAATGTTGGAGTCCGTGGAAATCTTCTACACTGGAGTAAGTACTTCCTGGAGAATAGAACACAAGAAGTTGTGGTCGATGGAGTCCACTCAAGCCCAGCAAAAATCCCCAGTGGTGTCCCTCAGAGGACTGTCTTGGGACCGCTCCTCTTTATAATTTATATAAATGACCTTTCCAGCGTCGTAAATCACTGCAAAATGAAAATATTTGCTGATGACACTAAGCGCCAGCAAATCATCAAAGAAGAAGACCGAAGCCGACTCCAGACTGATCGAAATGCTGTGAGTCAATGGGCAGATCAAAACAAAATGAAACTGAACGAGGGAAAATTTGAGCTGATGCATTTTGGAATTAGCGAACAACAGAATGTGAAAATAATACTGGAACATTTTTAATAAACGGGCAATATTAATATTAATAATTGAAGATAATTCATATGATGACGCGATGATGTTGATGATGGTGATGACGACGATAATGGTAGTTGGGTGTCAGTGTGTGTTCAGTTTTATACTGAAAAATAGAAAACCTCTTGAAAACAATTGTTTAGAAAAACAAAACACTTCAGACGACCCGACTTTGTCGCTGAAATAGTTATCAGTATTCACCAGTTGGTCAAATGTGGAGTGTCACAAATTAAGAGGAAAAACAAAACGAGAACTTTAACATTCCATGATTTGCTATCAGACGGATGCCATCTGCATTGAGTATTACAGACACACAGGCACACACACACATACGAACGAGACGGACACACTCACACACACACACAAACATGATGTGTTTGCCTGTGAACTTAAGTGGTTGTTAAGCAAAGGATGGGTGGACAAATTTTATATCGCAGAAATAAAATGTGTTATTTACTTAACAAGAAACGAACCAATATTTTGCACACACTAACGCATATCTATCTATCTATCTATCTATCGATCTCTCTTTCTCTATCTATCTACCTGCCTATCTATCTATCTATGTATATACATATATATATATATATATATGTATATATATATATATATATATATATTTATATGTATATAGATATATCGATATATAGCTTGATATACACACATACATAAAACTATATATGCATTATACATTTGTATACATGTATACATATACATACGTATATTCATATATATATATATATATATATTTTTTTTTTTTTTTTTTTGAAGTTTCAGCTTAGAGCTGCGGCCATGCTGATGTACCACATATATATCATTTCATTTTACCATCCATTTATATATTATATATTCCATATTCTATATCCCACATTAATTTTACAAGAATATAAATAAAATATAAAAACAGAGTTGGAATTCTTTTAAATAAAATAATATATTCCTCTATACACGATCACACAAAACCCTTTTTTTATATTTATTTTTACTCAAATATATATATATATACATGCATGTATATATTCCAACATTATAAGTATATTTACACATATGTATATATATATATATATATATATATATATACATGAATATATGTATATATATATATATATATATATATATATATATATACATGAATATATGTATATATATATATATATATATATATATATATATATACATGAATATATATATATATATATATATATGTATATATATATATACATATACCTACACTTATACATATATATGTTTATATACATGTACATATGTTTATATTTGTATAAATTTCACATCTCGCAGTGTTCGAGCTGCCACTATGTATAAACACATAAATTCGGAGGGTGGGGTGCATGTGCACCCGTTTGTGTGTGCGTGTGTGTGCTTGTATAGGTATGTACGCATGTGAGTACAGAACCACACATATAGAGATCTAATCTTAGATTATACACTATATATATACTTATATATATATATACATATATATATATATATATATATATATACATAATGTATGTATGTAGCCACTTATGTCAGCTTCTTTGTCCATTTCCAATATATTTCTGTGTCAGATATATATATGTGTGTGTGTGTTTGTGTGTGTGTAGGTATGCATATGAGAGAAGGCCTCAGAGAAAGAGAGAAAGAACAGGGGAGAAATTACATATACAAGGCAAGCATTATAGAGTTTGAAGTCACCAGAGGGAGAGAGAAAAAGAGAGAGAGGGGGGGGGGAGGAATTACCTTGGCAAAGATGGTTTCTAAAGAGAAAATGTAAATATTAGAAAATTTGAAATGAAAGAAATGTATTTTATACCCATTTAATTTATGGAAGAATAAAAAGATTTCCACAAATCACTCTGAACATTTTCAGTCTCCATAACAAAGATATGCACCTCTTTTAAAGATTATAAAATAAAATTCATTGAAAGATATGATGCCGTGTGACTATTTGCAACAAAGTATTTTAGCTTCTACAAACAACAGCAATCAACTCTTCAATATAATCAAATCTGACGCTTATCAACAAGATTCTTCCTTCTCTTCTTGTTGCCGTTGTCATACTCGTCATCATCAACATCATCATCATAAAGGTGGCGTGCTGTCAGAATATATACATGCGTATATATATATATGTAGATAGATAGATAGATATTGTGACAGTGTGTATATATATGTAAATATACATACACAATACAGATATATGCATATATATATATATATATATATATATATATATATATATATATATATGTATACACGCACACATACATGAGGAGGTAGTGCCTACTACTTCCTGATTCATTCGAAGTGTCCTTTTAACTGTTGGTAGTTTCACATTTTCATCGTTCTGAACGAAGCGGACGCAGAATATTTCTGAGATACAAACACTTCAACCCCGAATCAAAACCCAATAACTGAATCTGGTAAATAATTTTCTTTTCATATATATCTGTTTAACACACAATTTACTAACACATTTACATCGTTAAATATTCATTACAACTATTTCAAACGTAAATATACTGTTCCATAGAAATTTCTTTTCTTTTCACACACCGTTTTAAACATTTTATGGTGTTATATTATAAGTAAAGAAACACTTCATTTCCAGAATATAATATAAACTATAGTTTGGCTAAATCTTTGTAAAATCTATTTGATGGAAATTAAAGGAATGGAAATGTTCATCTAATGATACAATAATTGCGGTAGTTAACACTGGATTTCTAATTGTGGAGTGAAATTAAAAATTTGTAAATCAATTTTATGACTGTTAAGTTAATTGGTTGTTTTTCACAACTTCATTTTTATCAAAGCGTAGCCAGCGAGAAATTTACCACCCACGCACACAGCACAGGGATTTCAACTCATAAAATGTAGTACCACATTAAATACTACAAGGCATCGCGTCCAATATCTAATTCCAGAAGACCACCACTTCAGAGTGGTACTTTATGTACCCACACTTGCACTATGAAATGTAGCAGATATATCAAATATTAACACATTTACAGCATGCTTTAATGATGGATTTTATAAACATAAATACATCCATGCATACATACATACATACATACATGAACACAAACATACACACCTTTATAGTCACAGTTGTGCTGGTTTTCTCAAATCATTTTATAAACAATAAAAAATGTGTCCCCAAGAAGTAAAAGAAAGTTTATATGTTTTTAAAGAATCTCAAAAATATTTGTTAATTTTAAAGAAAGAAAACGTAAAGCAACATCGTGATTTAACTTTGAAAAAGAGAATGGCAGAGATCGATAGAGAATAAAACAGGTATACACTTTAGTCTATCTAATCCCCCTCTCTATAAAAGGATATCTTTATTCCCGCCCTCACAGTCCCAAAACTGACAATTTTATTTTTGTTGACGAAGCGATTCAAATGAAAGTGAGCTTCATCAAACATGATCAATTTTTGTGTAGACTTTGGGTCATTTCATGCCAATTCCAGGATTCCGACGGTGTATTGGATCTTGGGTTCATAGCCCTGGAGCTTCAAATGTTGAACCAGCTGTACCTTGTATGGTAAAAGGTTAAGGGTGCTGAGAACTATTGCAGCGAAGTTGTGAAATCCCCTGCTGCCTGGACTGCCTTCGA
Organism: Octopus bimaculoides; assembly: GCF_046866305.1. Taxonomy (NCBI): domain Eukaryota; kingdom Metazoa; phylum Mollusca; class Cephalopoda; order Octopoda; family Octopodidae; genus Octopus; species Octopus bimaculoides. Next base: position 35,634 of record NW_028315440.1, read on the forward strand.
GACCCGATCCTGTTCAATACTCTCTTCGTGCCTGATTCTTTTCAGTATTCTCTTGCACTCGTTCCCTTGCCTAGTCCATCCTGACTGTGTGAGGTCTCCTAAATCGTGGGGGATCACTTACTGCCCCTTGCTTTTCAAAACTACAAACTAAGTTTTTAACTGCGGTTTTTACCTGCGGCTTCTCTCACTTCAACATTCCAACGATATGTTCTCTGGGATTGAATAATTGACCCTGATTTTGATAGAACAATGTAACCACTTGGGTGCGTTGTGCGGTGCCACATTTTCCATCATTAATTGCCAGGATGTACTCCATAAAATCTCTGAAAATAAAAGACGAATTTCAAAAAATAAAATAATTATCAAAGTTTGCAATACCTAGCTGTCATTAAGGCCACCCGTATACATACATACATACATACATTCATACATATATATATATATATGATTGATACAAATACGTATGTATAAGACATGTACATATAGGTGTGTGTGTGTATATATATATATATATATATAATATATATATATATATATACTTATACATACACACACACACACACACACATGTATATATATATATATATATATATAGGTGAATCTCAAAGAAAAGTAGGCCAAGATCCAGACAGAAGTACATTATGAATAAGAGATTGTAGTTTTGTGTGCGGTGGAAATAGTATGTTAGAGATCCTGGACCAGATTGGATCTCTTCGATAGGAATTTGATTTGCGTAAATAGTTGGAGACTAGAACCGTGTCGATGTTGCTGTGGACGGTGTAGGAATACACTTCCAGTGCCACCCAACCGATTCTTTGTAGAGATAGGGGTATCTTTGTACACATGTTAGGAGTATATAAAGCAGTGCTTATCCAACTATGTTAAGGGTGGCATCACGGGATCATATATACGAAAGTGTGTGTATAAACATGCACACAAACACACATACATACACACACGAACACACTCCCACACACATGTATACATACCTATACAGAATATCTACCTCTATATGTATTTATCTTTCTCTGAACATACACATACACGCACGCAGGCACATACCTACAGACACACACACACACACATATGCATGTATATATATATGTGTGTGTGTAATATATAGTAGCAGTCACGCGGCCTTTGCCTCGGTGTGTAATGTACACAAATGTATTCATAAAACATCTATCGTAATGCTTATGTATTAGATCTTACTTAAAGTTTACTAGTCGCTACTCTTCACAAGAATAAGTCCTAAATTCCAACCCAACTTGTCCTTACTTTGATGTTCCCTGTTCTCTGGAGCAGGCATTTCTCTCTGCGTTATTTTGAAGCTGTTCTGTCCACCTATATTCTGTTAAGCTGACTTTTCTATTGGCTTGAGTCTCCAACCTCTGTCGTTTCCCCTCTGGTGTTTATTGTTCCCTCGACCAGGCTTGCCTAGTTGTTTGAAAATGATGTTTAACTTGCTGTTGCTGTTGTGTCTCTACGACATTTCTTTGTCTCTCATACCGGTGCCTGTCCTGCCTTTCTTCTTGTGTTTCCATAGACCTTCCAATTCGGGAGTGTTGGGCTTCATATGATTGAAAAAATATTATGTTGTCTTCTACGCATCATACTGAATGTTCTGAAGTAAAAGATATAAAAAATCCAGGCACTATCATGCTATTAGCTGTCAGAAGTGAAAGTGCTCACTGCTAGTGAAGTATCTGTCTGTCTGCCTGTCGATTCTTTGGCCATGACTGGCCGGAGCGAGCTATATGTCTGTCTATCTCTCTCTCTCTCTCTCTCTCTCTCTCTCTCTCTCTCTCTCTCTCTCTCTCTCTCTCTCTCTCTCTCTCTCTCTATCTATTACTCGAAAGTTCGCGCGTCCGCGCTAGCTAGTCGTGAGTAGAAAACACAAATTTAATATAAAAACATATTTCCTGAAATTGCAAATTATTTAAAATATAAAAATATAATTTTCAACAGAGAGAATTTATCAAAATAGAGAACAAATGAAGTTTGAAGTTTAAAAATAATAGGATCGACCACTCACGACTAGCTAGCGCGGACGCGCGAACTTTCGAGTAATAGATAGATAGATAGAGAGAGAGAGAGAGAGAGACAGACAGACATATAGCTCGCTCCGGCCAGTCATGGTATTAGCTGTCAGTAGCCAAAGAATCAACAGGCAGACAGACAGATACTTCACTAGCAGTGAGCACTTTCACTTCTGACAGCTAATAGCATGATAGTGTCAAAATCCACAATAAATCCCGTAATCTGCAATTCATTTTCGTTGTTTCTAAATTCAATCACGTGACTTTATTTCATTCTTCTACCAAACTTCATAAAATTTTCACCATAAATTTTCATTTATCTTCATACATATATATGTACGTGTATGTGTATGTATGTGTGTGTATGCACTCATACATACACATACATATTTATATACACCTATGCATGTGCTTGCATACGCTTGTATGTTTGTGTGTGAGTGAGTGGGTAAATGTGTGTTCGTGCCTGTATGTTTCTTTACATTTCGTTCATCGATGAATTGTGTAAAAAATATGTTCATCTTAGAAAAGAAACTATTTTGAAAACAAATGAATTTAATATTAACAAGGAGGCGCAGGAGTGGCCGTGGGGTAAGTAGCTTGCTTACCAACCACATGGTCCTGGGTTCAGTCCCACTGCATGGCATCTTGGGCAAAACTCTTCTACTATAGACTCGGGCCGACCAAAGCCTTGTGAGTGGATTCGGTAGATGGAAACTGAAAGAAGCCCGTCGTATATATGTATATATATATATATATATATATATATATATATATATATATATATATATGCCTGTGTTTGTCCCCCTAGCATTGCTTGACAAACGATGCTGGTGTGTTTATCACGTAGCGGTTCGGCAAAGTAGCGCGATAGAATAAGTACTAGGCTTACAAAGAATAAGTCCCGGGGTCGATTTGCTCGACTAAAGGCGGTGCTCCAGCATGGCCGCAATCAAATGACTGAAACAAATAAAAGAGTAAAAGAGTAAACAATAAAGAAGTGGAACTGAACCAGTGCGTGTGTTAATGATATTGGCATAATGACTCCCTAGACACTAAAAAATTTATATATGTATATATCTTTATATATAGTAACAGGCATGGGTGTGTGGTAAGAGGCTTTCTTCCCAACCACAGGGTTCTGGTTTCAGTCCCTTGAAGCCTTGAGAGGGAATTTGCTAGATGGCAATTTTAAAGAAGCGCGTCGCATATATATATATAAGCGCGTCGCATATATATATATATATATATATATATATATATATATATATATATGCGACGCGCTTCTTTAAAATTGCCATCTAGCAAATATATATAGCAAATATATATATGTGTGTGTGTGTGTTTATTTGTACTCTTCATCATCGATTGATAACCGGTGTTGGTGTGTTTACATCCCCTTGATTAGCGGTTCGCTTAAGGGTACCGATAGAATAATTACTAGACAGAAAATGTCTGGGGGTCGATTCGTTTAACTAGACCCCTTCGATGTGGTGCTACAGAATGGTCGCTTTGAAATGCCTGAAACAAGTAAATGATTTTTAGAAATGAATATAAATATGCGCGTGTGTGTGTGTGTGTGTGTGTGTGTGTGTGTGTGTGTGTGTGTGTGTGTGTGTGTGTGTAATATATACTGGCAGTCACCCGGCCTTTGTATTCATAAATAATCTATCGTAATGCTTATGTATTAAGATCTTAGTTAAAGGTTATTAGTCGATACTCTTCACAAGAATAAGTTTTTTCCTTCATATATTTCTTTCTCCTTCTTCACTTTTGATTATCTCTCTTACACCGGGCAGATTTTCCATGGGAAACATTTTGAATTTGAACATGTCTATATATTCTTTCTGGTAATCTTCCAGTTTCGAGGGGTTAAATAAATTACAAGGGAAATAACTGAACGACTTACCAGTATTATCCGTACTACTTTTTCTCTAAAACAGCATGCGACGGAATTTTTTTTTATAAAAGTTTAGGGTTAGGGTTAGATGTTGTGCAGCCGGTCTTCCACGAGGCATTTTCGATTTCTCATAAGAAACTATGATATTCAATCACGTGTGTGATTTATATATAAACAGTTAACGTCAATCAAATCACGGGATTTATTTATAAACATTTCAGAGTAGTACGGATAATACTGGTAAGACGTTCAGTTATTTCCCTTGTAATTTATTTAACCCCTCGAAACTGGAAGATTACCATTCTTTCTGTAGCTGTATGTAGTGGAGGCGCAATGGCCCAGTGGTTAGGGCAGCGGACTCGCGGTTTCGATTCCCAGACCGGGCGTTGTGAGCGTTTATTGAGCGAAAACACCTAAAGCTCCTCGAGGCTCCGGCAGGGGATGGTGGTGAACCCTGCTGTACTCTTCCACCACAACTTTCTCTCACTCTTACTTCCTGTTTCTGTTGTGCCTGTAATTCAAAGAGTCAGCCTTGTCACTCTCTGTGTCACGCTGAATAACCCCGAGAACTACGTTAAGGGTACACGTGTCTGTGGAGTGCTCAGCCACTTGCACGTTAATTTCACGAGCAGGCTGTTCCGCTGATCGGATCAACTGGAACCCTCGTCGTCGTCAGCGACGGAGTGCCAACAACAAGCCGTATGTATTGTTGTTGTTGTGATAATGGTCTTTTCCCTATAAAGTTTTTAGTTTTTTGTTGTTGCTTAATACCCATAACTGTTCAAATATTGTATCACATTTAAATATAGTTTTATTATTTAGCTAGACGCTTCTTGTAATATATTTTTTCCTTTTCAATATAAATATGAATACGTGTGGCTCTCTATGGCTTCTTTTCTCTTTGTGAACGTGTTTTTTTTTTGTTTAATATGTGATGGACACACGTGTGTTTGTTTACATTATGATTCATGTCGATCTTTTCCTATTTCTTTAAATATATCCGTTAGACTTTTTATCTTCTAAATTTTTGCACAAATAGACTTGCATACACATTGATATGTCTTTCTCTTTCGTCTCTCTTATTATTATTTTTCCCTTTTACAAATTGTTTCTAAATATCCGGTTCAAGTTTTCTCTATTACTCAATCTGTTTTTCCTTATTGACTTTGGTGGAGATGGAGTATATGTAATCTGGGTATACCCCCACTTAAAAATTTTTTTTTTTTTTACGGAATCCTATGTTTCAGACCATGGACAATCCGATTCTGGAAAAAATTTTCAAAAATCTCAATTTCAAAATTTCGCCCCCCCCCCCCCGGTTTTTATATAGATCCACAGGGTAAACCTAACCCTAACTCAAACCCTAACCCTAACCCTAACCCTAACACTAGTTTTGTGAGATTTGGCTGTTATTTCTAGCATGTAAATAGCCTGCTTGGTGGGGGGGGGGGGGGAATTGAAATTTTTCAAAAATTTTTTTTCAGAATCGGAATCTCCATAGCCTAAAACGTGGGGTTCCGTAAAAAAAATTAATAAATAAGGGGGGGAAAGGTTCAGATTACATATAGTCCATCTCTACCAATTATAATTTTTATTATTATTATTATTATATTTTTCTTACATATTTCTATTGTCTTTTGAAACATGTCTATATATTAAATCCAATTTTGTTTTTAACATATTTTCTCCATTTCTATACTTAGCGAGATCGTTGCCAGCGCCCCTGGACTGGCTTGTGCGGGTGGCACATAAAAGACACCATTTCGAGCGTGGCCGTTTTCGTGTGGGTGACACGTAAAAGCACCCACTACACTCTCTGAGTGGTTGGCGTTAGGAAGGGCATCCAGCTGTAGAAACTCTGCCAAATCAGACTGGAGCCTGGTGTTGCCATCCGGTTTCACCAGTCCTCAGTCAAATCGTCCAACCCATGCTAGCATGGAAAGCGGACGTTAAACGATGATGATGATGATGATGATGATGATGGTATCTTTATAACTATAACAAATTTTTCAAAGATATATATATATATATATATATATATATATATATAAATGTGTGTGTGTGTCTTTGTGTCTAAGTTTCTCTTCCACAACCGCTTGACAACCGGTGTTGTTTTTCTTATGTCTCCGTAACTTAGCGGTTTGGGAAAATCTACGGATAGAATAGCTACCAAGCTTTCAAAAAACTAAGCACTGCGGTCGATCCAATCGACTAAAAAATTCGATGCGGTGGTCCAGCATGGCTGCAGTCTAATGACTGAAACAAATAAAAGAATAAAAGACTTATATATATATATATATATATATATATGAGTGTGTGTGTGTGTGTGTGTACTTAGGCAACTTTGGGGATAAGCAAATCAGACACATCAATATAAAAACTATATAAAATAAATCAAATACAAAATGTGTTTATATGTAGACATATAAAAAGGTCCCACTTACACAGAGTACAAATTACAGAGAAAATCAAAGGGGTTGAAGGAAGGTATTACAAGTCCAACAGCTGTTTCTGGGATCTCGGTGATACATAATAATGTCTAAGCTGGTAAATACTGCCATAATACTTGCCTTCAGTTCATCTTTGGTGATACAAGGAGTTTTGTTGGTCACTCGCTCAACTGCGCCCCAAACATGCATAGTAAACGCGTTTATATATTCTGTATATTCCGAAATTATCCTAGTGTAATCCTAATTGTCTGCTGAAAACCCTGCTGATTTTCCTTATAAGGTATTGAAAATGCAACATTATATTTTACTTATGTTTTGTTATTTTAATCTTATTTAAGAAATGAAACAATTGTTTGTTAATATGTTGATTAATTAATAAATTAATTTGTATCCATTAGATCTCTGTTTCCTAACTCTCTCTCTTTCTCCCTATATGTATATATAATTCCCAAATTTATTTTCCTTTATAGAACCGATTTCTTATTTATATATACATTATCTCTACTTTGCTGGGGTTTCATTCACAATCCCATAGCTCAAAATATAGTTTTCTCCTCCTAAATGACTGACCATCAGACTGTAGTATTCAGGGTTTAACTGTAATAAGCAGAGTAATGTCCCAAACCAAGAGACACAACACAATGGCTCTTGTTAGGTTTATTAGCGTCAGGAAGAACATTCAGCAATAAATAGTACTTTAGATAAACTGAAGTTTCCAATATTTGTGTCATTTTATGCGAGATTTTAGAAACACAGTCTTCTTTATGTTGTTGTTTACCTCATTTTATAAGTTTTAAAAAAAAACTATTTTACTTCCTCTTTTATCATCTTTTGTTTAAAAGACATGGATGTAAATGCAATTTGGAGCAAAATTGAGCATGCAGACATTGAATATGTGAAAAGGTTCATCAGAAGCCATCCGGATAGAGTAAGTTGTTCTTTATATTGTTTTCTCAAATTTGATTGTTGATTATTTTATACACAATTTGAAATCTTCCTAAATAAACACAAATATTTGTCCATGATATTTCATTTCTTTCTTCATCTCTTTCCTCTAATCCTCATACAAATATTTAACCAAAACATGAGGCAATGTCAGAATTGATAGAGTGTAAGTGAGAGAGAAGACCAGCATCACACACAGCGATGGAGTATTCTGGCAGGTAATATTCAGTCCAGGAGATGAGGGACAACTAAATTCATCAGATGGATTGTAACTGTGTCAAGAAGTTCTCTTGCCACAAACACCTGAAGGATCTCCCGATGTCAGGGGCTACACTATATCTTCTTCTAGAAGTTATCAAACATATAGAAACAATGAGGTGTCACATAGGAATCAAAATCCCTCTTGATCTGGTTTTATAAAACTGTATTTGTGTTCACTGAATAGAAAAAGATACCCAAAGGGACAATGATGATGGCTGTTTATGACGTTTTACTTCATAAAAGGAAAATTGAATGTTAGAATGAGAGGCTGATAGTCGGAAAATGGGATGTTGTCTGCAAGAATATAGATCAGGGATTCTTAAAAAGGGTAGTACGACCCCTGCGAGTGGGCTGTGGAAAATTTTGTAAGGACTGGGGACTCATTTGCTAATGGCGGTACGTATATATAACACGCAATGTATACTTGAGTTTGGCTAAAGCCATATTTTAATGGTTGAATCAGAAACTATTCACTTATTATTGGGCGGTGCTGTGGTAAGTAGTCACCCATGTCAAGACTAGGGCCCAGAACTAAATTACTTTGACTTAATAATAACTGAGAGAACAATAGAAATGATAGACATTGAATTGCAGCAATGGAAGGGAGCATTGGAAAATGATTCGTAAATGAAAGGGGTCAGATTTAAAAAGAAGTTTTTGAAGCAATGGTATAGAACCATCTTGGTTAAGGAGTGGTGTTCTCTTTCACTTCATATTTGATATCATAGGTAACAGTAATACACTGGGGGATGTTTGTCGAGTGATTTTTCTCTTCCGTCAGTCAGACAAAAGTGAGATTGTAATTAAAACAGACATCTTACGATTAATACGGATTGCATGGATTCCCCTAATGTAAACGGATTCCCCTAAATATTAATCTGTCACCCCTTTACTAAACTATGTATAGTTAATACATACAAAGCATTCTCTCTTCTATGCTCATCCTTTTTTCTCTTTCTCTTTCACACACACACACACACACACACACACACACACACACACACACACACACACACAAACACACACACACACACACACACACACACACACACATTCACACATTTCAAAAGAGAAGATACTTGAAAAATGTGGTATATTTTAAATTCCATGTTGCAATCTTTTCACGCCATGATAGGATATTTTGTCTGAAGGATTATGAATAAGAGATTCCATACGTCTACCTTTGTGATTCCTCTCCTGTAGTGAAATACGAGTAACATAGAATTAAAAATATACCAAACACTTCCTGTCTCCTATGGTGATGTGTAATTACCCTGCAAATGGAATTCTCCAGAAATTTTAAATGTTATGTATATCTTATTCAAAATAAAAAATCTAAATAAACACTTTTGATTTTTGTGAACATGTAAATGATTTTCACCTAACTGAGACGGAACAATTTTGCTTCTCCAACTCATGGTTCTGGGTTCAGTCCCATTGCAGGCTATCTTGGGCAAGTGTCTTGTGTTGAAGCATGAGGCCGTCCAGATCCTTATTAACGGGTGTGGTAGACAAAAACTAAATGAAACGCACTTTAAGTGTGTTGCAAAATTTGCTAAGACAAAATAAGAATTTGGATCAGTTAATTATGATTTTATTTAACATATTCCCCTCTCAGATTCACGCTTTAATTGCAGCTGACTTTCAGGTTTTCTAATCCTTGGAAAAGAACTCGGAAGTTTGGGACAGCAAACAGACCTTTCGTGACACTATAACATCCAAGAATATTACAGCACCCGCTTGTATATACATACACATATATATATACATATATATACATATATATATATATATATATATATATATATATATATATATATATATGTGTGTGTGTATATATATATATGTATGTATAGATGCATATATATATGTATGTATATATGTATATACATGTATGCACATATATGTGTATATATACATATGTATGCATAATATATATATATATATATATATATATATATATATATATATATATATATATGATTATATATAGGGAGAATTCACAAAAAAAACAACAGACGAAGACAGGTTGTGTAGAAAACAAACAGATGTATCAGTATAATGCTCGGGAATTGAAAATGTCTTTAACATTTCGAGCCTGAGAAATATGTATATGTATGTATAAATATATATATTTATATATGTGTGTGTGTGTGTATGTTTGTGTGTGTGTGTGTGTGTGTATGTATGTATATAAGGGCACCAATATAGTTTCTAAGACAAAGTGGAAGGAATCCAGAAACCCCAGAGTCTCAGGAGAGGGGGTAAAATGAGAGACTGAACAGGTCAGTTATATCGGCGATGCCTAGGAATGTCTTATGGGGACACAGATGCCTCCCCAAACACACTTAACTGGAGAGATAGTGAGAGTGAAATGTTTCTGTGGAAAGATCTGGAAGAATGAGAAAGGGCTCAGATATATCAAGCTAGGTCCGTCTGTGGAAAAGAGGGGACACAAGTGTAGGGCACAGTGGTAACACCTGGAGAGATGCAGGAGAAATCCAGGCTGGAAGCACCTCACAGAACTGGAAGTTTCTCAATACCTGTGTCACCTCAAGTCCTCATGAGGGGGCTACCCATCCAATAAGACAAGAGGAGTCCAATCCCAGCCAACAAAAATGAATAAAATGGCCCAAGATGGATGAAACAAAGAAATGGCAACAACTGGACCACGATCTCGACATGTTATTGGGGTACACTCTGGCAGGAAGAGCAGAACAGAAAGTGAATGCTTTTGTGACTATCGCATTCAATTTGGCAAAAGATCGATTTGCAGCAGCGGATAGACAGGTCACCATAACCATTGAAAGGAAATTTAGCAGAAGAGAAAGAGAGATGCACCGTCTGAGGGGAGAGACCAAGAACCACAATAAGCATCATAAAAGGGTCTCTACCGATGAAAGAAAAGGCATCAGGGACTTGACAAGTCAGCTTCGTGATCGTCTGAGAAGGCTTAAAAGGGCAGAAAGCACCCAGAAGCGGAGAAAAGAGAAAGAAACGAAATGAGTGCAATTTGTCAGAAACCTGTTTAGGTTCAGCCGAATGCTGTTGGGGTAAACCAAATCAGGGAACTTAACCAGTTCCAAAGAAGAGGTAGAAGCATTTCCAAGGGAGACTCACAATGATGTCCTCAGAAAGGAAGTTCTTGATGTTAATCCAAATGCCAGTAGAGCTGAAATACCAGTATACAAATTCAACCTCAGGTGTCCATCCTGGAAAGAAGTGGAACAAGTGGTGAAAAAGGCCAGATCAGCATCAGTTCGTGGCCCAAATGGTGAACCTTTTATAGTATACAAGAAATGCCTGCGGCTACTTCGGGGGCTGTGGACGCTGTTTCGAATGATCTGGACAAAGGGTACCATTCCACCATATTGTAAGAGGGCGGAAGGATGTTTTGTGCCAAAAGAAGAAAACTCCACAGCTGTTAATCAGTTCAGGACCATCTCCCAACTGAGTGTTGAGGGGGAAGATCTTCTTTTTCGTAATGGCCAAAAGGTTGACATCATACACGACTGAGAAGGAGTATATAAACGCCTCTATCCAGAAAGGTGGGGTTCCGGGTTTCTCGGGATGTCTGGAACTAAAATTCTCAGTCAGTTGATTCAAGAGGCTAAGAGAAGTAAAGGTGACCTGACAGTGGTTGGGCTGGATCTAGAAAATGCATAAAGATCTATTCTTCCTGCCCTCACCTGTGCAGCCCTTGACAACTGTCATGTTCCCCTGCGTATCAGAGGAATAATCAGCAGTTATTTTGGAGGCATCCAATTACGTATCAGAACAAACCATTTCCCAACTTTTTTGCAAGACCTTGAGGAAGGAATCATAACTGGTTGCATGATTTCTCCCATTCTCTTCATGATGGGTATGAATCTACTCATATCAACTGCTGATAGAGAAGCCCAGGGACCAACAATGGAATTAGGCAGCTGTCAGCACCCAAGTGTCCTCATGGATGATATTACAGTAACAGCAACAACCCATGTAGATGCAGAAAGAGTGCTGCCTTCACTAGAACACATGGGTGACATGGGAAAGAATGAGGTTTAAGCCCAAAGCATCGAGGAGCATGGTAAACAGGGATGGGGTCAGGTAACCAACAAAATCAGGCTGCAACTGCAAGGAGAGCCCTTGGAAAGATGGTTGATGAGTTGCTGTCAGACAGAAGCAACGTCACCAACATTGTGAGGTATGCAGAGGAGTGGCTGAGGAGGATTGATAGATCAGGGCTTCCAGGAATGTTTAGGGCGTGGCTCTTCCAACACGGACTGCTCCCAAGACTCATATGGTTGCTGATGCTGTATGATGTTCCAATGACAATTGTGGAAAGGGTGGAGAGAAAGATACATAAATACCTCCGAAGATTGCTAGGAGTTCTCCAAGCTTCAGTAGGCCTGTAGATAAGATCTGGAAGGCTCCAACTTCTCCTGTCATATGTAGTAGAGGAAATTAAAGTAGCAAAATGTAATGTAATGATGTACAGAGACTCTAAGGATGAGCTTGTCCGAGATTCAGGTATTACCAAAAGGTAAGGGTGAAAGTGGGTAGCTAGCACCACTGTCGCTCAGGTTGAAACCATGCTGGAGCTACATGTCGGGGTCGCCAGGGATTTGAGTCTTCCAATTTCCAATAATAGAAGAAAGTAGACACCAGTGAGTGGTGGGCTATGACTCAGAAAGTGGTGCGGTACCAGGAGGAAGATAAAAGGAAATCAAGAGCTGTGAAGTTGGTGTCTCAGGGTGCATGGACTAAATGGAATCTCCCTAAGAGGAAGTTCACATGGACTGACCTGTGGAGGCTGGAACCCTTGCGTATCTCCTTCCCACATTGGGTGGTGTATGACACACTCCCGACGACAACAAACCTGCATAGATAGGGTTTGGGGGAAGACCAGATGTGTAGACTTTGCGGAGAAAGGGGCACTCTGGCACACATCTTGGCAGGGTGCAGAATAACACTTTCTCAAGGCAGATACAAATACTTGCTCACATCCTGGAGCAGGAAAGGTGTAAGAAACATCATCACCAAAGGAAGGCAACAACTGCAATTAAGTTCGTGAAAGAGGGAGAGAAACCAGTAAAGTCAGCAAAATAATATATAGCTTGCTGCAAGGATCTCAACCATGGGATATGAAAGTGGATGTAGGGGAGAGATTGCAGTTTTCCTGGGTTGTCCATACAACTGTGAGGCCAGATGTGGTTCCGTGGTCTGGAAAGGCCAAGAAAATTATCATAATGGAACAAAGAGTCCCGTGGGAAGCGGGGTGACGAGGCCCCTGAACGGAAGTGTGACAGATATGGGAGCCTTCTGTAGGATTGCAAGGAGAAAGGATGGCAGCTATGGATTTTCCCATTCGAGGTTGGCTGTAGGGGGTTCCCTGCTCAGTTGGCGTGGAGGATCCTTACAACAGCTGGAATGAGAGTTAAGGAGGCAAGGGTGGCTGTGCGCATGATGGGAGAGGCAGCTGAAAGAGCCTTTTGCTGGTTTTGGTGTAAGAGAGAAGAGTTACGTTGGAAGACATGAAGAGTTGAGCAGTGACTTGGTCACCGCTGTTGACTCAGCAACAGGAGGGTGTTACGGTTGAGGGTCGAAACATCTGATGAACAAGGGATGATGTCTGATTACATCAGGTCCTCCTGGACAAGGATCCACTCACTTTGGTGAAAAGATAAAACACATCCTTACAGGTGTTATGAACACTTATATATGTGTGTGTGTGTGTGTGTGTGTATGTATATACACAGACAGACATGTGTGTGTGTGTGTGTGTCTGTATGTATATACACAGACAGACATATGTGTGTGTATTTTCGAGTGGGGTTGTGTGGGTGTATGCGTGTGTATCTATGTTATTGTGTGTCCCCAACGGTGTTGGTTTATTTGCATCCCTGTTACTCAGCACTTAAGCAAAAGAGAGCTATAGGTTGCTGCTCATCAGACAGAAAAGGTACCACACATAAAATACAAATTCAAGAGCTCCAGCATGGCCACAGTCTTATAACTGAAACAAGTAGAAGAGAGAAAGAGAAAAATAGAAAGAAAGAAAGGAAAAAGTGAGAGAGAACTATAGAGAAAACGAGAGAAATAGAGAAGAAAAAAGAGAGAAAACGAGAGAGAGAGAGAGAAGGACAGAAAAGAAAAAGAGAAAGAAAAGGAAAATGGATAGAAATAGAGAAAACAAGGAGAGAGGGAGAGAGAAAGGAAGAGAAAGCGAGAGGGAGAAAGAAAGAAAGCGGCAAAAGAAAAGAGAACGGGAGAGATAGAGTGAGAATCATGAGAGAAGGAAAGAGAGAAAAGAGAAAGAAAGGAGAGTGAGAAAGAGAGAAAAGATAAAAACGATGAGATTGAAAGGAGAAAACGAGAGAGAGAGAACAAGGAAAACAAGCGAAGGAGAGAAAAAAAGATAGAGAAACAGAGAGAAAGAAAAGATAGAGAGAGATAGGGAGAACGAAAAACAAAATAGAGAAAGAGGGAGAATAGAAAAAGAGACAGAGGGAGAGGAAAAGAGAAAGAAAGAGAGAAAATAGGGAGAGAGAGAGAGAGGAAGAAAGAGGAAAAACAAAGAGTGAAAGAGAGAGAAAGGAGAAAGAGAAGGAGAACGATACGAAAAAGGGATAAAGAGAATGAGAGAAAAGAAGAGAGGGAGAAAGAGAGAAGGCAAAAAGAGGGAAAAGAAAAGAGAAAGTGAGAGATTAGAAAAAGAGTGGGAAAGAAGGAGAAAAGAAATAAAGGGATGAGAATTTAGGAAAGAAAACGGGGGGAGAAGAAGAAAGAT
>NW_028315441.1:0-50000 GCF_046866305.1 Octopus bimaculoides
TACCAAGGTAACAGAAACCATCAACAACAACATTCATAATTGTTCATACTAGTAGCTACAGCCGTATATCTGGTAATGACAAAGTATTTCCTCTATTCTGTGAACGTACCTCTGATCCCACTGCATCACTTTGTGGACCTATTGCGTGCATTGGCTTATAGGATTCCTACTGACCCACCTCTTTCCTGTTAATTAAAACTCTACTCATTGCTAGGTCTACTCCATTGTCAACATCTCTCTAAATTGTGGCCTTGATCCAGTGAAAGAAATCCTTATTATGAGTCATGAACTAAGACAATAAATTTGGTGTCTTCTATAATATTTCAGGAGAATGAAGAAGTATTATATTTTTTGTATACTTGTGATCATTCTGGTATCTTGTCTATTTGTAATTCAATTGGTCCCCGTGTACCTAATATTACTTGGTAATATTTGTCAGTCCAGTCCCCACTTTCCAGATATTTCTAAATGCTGATATTCCAGAGGAGGAAAAGGCATCACACATCAATATTTCCAGCATTGATCCTGTGATGTTATCAGATGGTTTTTCAATGCCTTCCTTAAAAAGTAAATTTTCCTCACAAATACTGTTCCTGCCATCTGTTTACCATGCATTTTCTCAAATCCTTCAGTCTTATTAATATTTCTTCTCCTTCCTCTTCCTTCTTGTTTTTAACCTCTTTGTTATTTTTATCAACATCCTTAGAAACAGAGAACAATGTCTTATAGTTTTCATGTTTCTTATTTCGTTATTTCTCTATTGATGTAGATTCTTTGTTATATTTATAACCTACAGTACATCGTCTTTATATTATTGTTAATGTTGTTGTTTGTGTTATTTCCTGTCGTTGTATCTTTTGCAGCTATATTCTTAGGAATTCCAGCAATTGACCAGGATATTATCAAGAATGATTTTCCTCGTGACACAGTAAAACAGAGTTACCAAATGCTTTGTGAGTGGTTTATCAATTGTAATCCAGAGGAACGTACGTTTGAGACACTCATAAAAGCTTTGCAAGATGCTGAGTGCTTTGCTGCACTTGGATATCTCTCATTAAAGGAACGGTGAATTTCTGTGTAAATGTTGCTGTTGTTTACTCCCAGGTGAATGCTGACCAAAGAGATACCTTTGATCAAAGTATAGAGAACCCATAACCACATTCTCCTATGTGTCCTTCTTTACAATAATGAGGTGTAGAGTGCAGTGGATTTAGCTACTAATTCTAGCAGATCTATCTCCCACATAAGAGATACGCTTCACTGGTTTGGCTCCTTTGTTAGAAATTAACTTTTGAAATAAAGATAAACTTTCAAAGTTCGTTTGTTGTTGTTGTTGTTGTTGTATATCTAATCCCCTTCCTAAACACGTCCATTGTTATTTAAACAGTTTTAATATCTTCTGCCAAATTTAGAGTTATCTCCCTTCATTTATAGCTTAGAATAAAATGTCTGGTATGCATACATTGATGTTTTTTCTCTTGATATATATCACATAGAGATAGTATTTCTATATGATATATTATTTATCTAAGGATATCTCTCTTTGTTCTGTTATGGTTTAAGGCCGGTTTAAAGTGGGGATGCTTGTATAAAAATTCGTAGGGTTGTGAGAGTACAATTTAGAATCATTTTGTTTTATATCCTAGCTTTAAGATGCTCGTTATTTACTAGCTACCAAATTCACGGCATTTGTTACACCAATTCCATGTGATTGAGGAAAAGACACACTGACTCCACAGTATCGGAATAACTTCAAATAATCACAGATAATGGAAAAGTACTATTTTGCCTGACAATATTTAACTTCATACTACTCGGTTGTTATCGCATCTTAATTTTCATTTTGATTTCAAGACTTTTTGCACCATAGACGTAGAAAACATTTTAAATAAGTAAAACACCATGAACCTTCCTTGAAGGACTTCCTTTGTCTATAAAATTATGGGATGTGACAGAAAGCTCTACCATACATAATTTAATGAAACAAGATTGTAAGACTCATAGCCATTATCCACTGGTTGTAGGATTCTTTTATGATAGGAGTTGACAAACCTGGTTGTTCTGAAATTAAATACTAAACTATTTAAATTGTCTCAAATTTATTTCGGATATTTTATTAGAAATTGCTATTGAAAGGGAAAAGAAAAAAGGCATTTCAGGGGTGATGCATACCCTGCGCGCAGATAAAGGTTTTCTCAAATTATAGTGTGGCTTACAATGCGTTGCGCAGACATACTTTTTTAATTGAACTAACTTAAGCTTTGTAATTGTTTGCCTAAAAGAGATTTAGAAGACTAAGAAGATGGCGGCTAAAAGTGGATTTGATCGATGTCTATGCCAAACCATAAAAGTAAAATTTGCAAATGACTAAGTAAATGGTTATTCAAATAAAAATCACGGTTGTGAAAAGGAAAGTGAACAAAATGAAATAAGTATAGAAACTATTGCATAGAATTTGAGAAGTGTTTTCAACGTTTTTCAATGAAGGCAGGCGAATTCAACGTACTGTAGTCAACTGCAGGATATAAATAATATGGCTACATGCTTATCGGGAAATTTGTTTTTAAGTATCACCATTATAAGTATCTATACTCCGGTGAAAATAAGAAATCAACTCATAAATAAACGAAACTCTCGAATCCATCACTGAACACCCCCCCCCCCCACACACACACACACAGAGTCGCATATCTATGTATGTATTTATGTATGTATGTACCTACACGTGTCTATGTATTTAGATACACCATGATCTGTACACATGAAGACAAGGTCGATTCAAATCATACACACACACACACACACACACACACACACACATACATACATACATACATACATACACACACGCACACACGCATACGCAGACACATATATATATTGTATACTGTTCCGTGTCCCATCTGGTGAGTGATAAATAGTATTTAGTAGACATAATACCTGTTTTTATGTGCTGCTAATAGCTTCTTGTGCTGAGAACATGACACAACGATCCATAACCTGCGTTCATAATTTCTTTCGCAAAACATTTGCACAGTCAAAACATTTTGATTCACACATCCGTCAGTTTTGCAGATAATCAAACCAAATTTTATTCAGTTTTAGTCAGTTACCCACTGAGTATTTCTGCCAAACTCGGTGAAAATCTGTTCAGCTGCTTCCCAGTTATTGCTTCTAACACACAGACAAACAAACCACGACGATTGACCACACTATTTTGCTTTCGCTTACTCGCAGGGTACATATTGGTATGAAAACAAATTATTTGGTGTTAAATTCTGTATAAATGTATAAAAATATTTCAAATAATATCTGACTGATTTTTAGTTCCAAAAACTGGAAGCGAAATTATATTCAAACATTTTCTGTGATGTAAAAACACAAGAAAAATATAAACATGATCTTTCTTCCTGAAAGTTCTATAAAACAAGTTACTTTTTATGAATACTAAGAGAAACATAGTTAGTATCGAATTTAATTTGTTGCAGTAAATTTATTTCTAGAAGGGCCAAGTGTGAAAACCTGAGAAAATATAAATCTTTTACAGATTCTATAAAACTATAATGTATAACTTTCAACTGTGACGACTCAAATCAATTCCTTTGGTGAGTGAGATCTTCATCATGTTTTGCTTAAAGATTGTGACAGTAATTGGCATATTTTAATTAACGACAAAATATATTTACCATAATTGGTCAAATCAATCAAAGAATAATACCAGAGAAAATGATGATGATGATGATGATGATGATGTAACTGAGGAGAGTCACAAACCTCAAGGAGTATCATGCATTCATAAATAAGTCATCCTCTCAGAACGACATAATTTCACATGAAAATGGGGAAATATAATGGATTGACTTTGAGAAATATTGAAAGAATAACTGTTCACGTAATTTCTAAGAATTGTTTTGTCTGAAAGTATGAACACTACAAAAATTCAAAACCTTTTGACTCCGTTTTAGAGCATTAATCATATACGGTTGTTTTGAAAGTATATCAGAATCTTTCAATTCACAGAAGCAACCTCCAGAAAACCCCATTCACACCAGAGACAGAATGAAATACTTACTTCTTTCACTCTTTGCATGATTCAGTGAGAGTCGTTTGTGTCGCGGAACATTTCTGCAGATCTGAATGCAGTGTTACAAGAAAGAGCTAAAGTTACTAACATAACATTCTTGCACTCCATAGTTGCCTCTTCTGTGACAAAATGGGATCCAATTTCAGCAAACTTTTATTGAGAACAGAGGTGTGATGACTCTGAAATGGATGAGCATTGACACAACGGACAGAAGTTTTAAAAAATAAACCATAACATTTCTGTTGGGATAAAATTCAGATTTGGCTGATTTAGTTCACATAAAAGACACGTTATACAAACTATTATATTTGTCAGATATTTTAGGGTATTTATTAAAATTAACATGTAGCTACAAAGAGAAAACACTGGCAGTTTCTTATTTAAATCGAAATTTCAAGCTTTCATCTAAAAATTAAAATATAGGGAAATATGAAAAATAAAATATTGAATGAAAATTGTTATCATATACATGTTTGGGTTTTGTCTAAATAAGTGACCAGCCATGATCTGGAAATGAAAGTCGATAAAAATACATTTGAGCTGGTAGAAGTGCTTTAGCATTCATCACACTTTGGGAGGGAATTGGTTGCTATTTCTAACAGGTTGCGTGACCAGTAAAGTCATGTGGCTATTGTAGGTAAGCATAAAACGAAATAATAGTAAGAAGCGTAGTTTTGAATCTGTTGTGTCGACGCCCCCAAGCGAAGAAGTAGGCTCGACCAAGACTTATAAATAGAGGTAGTCTCACTGTGGTAGCAGTTGAGTAGTGTCGAGTGACGTGTTGAGCAGCAGGTTTTTTTTGGAATTTGAGTTGCCGATGATGTAGAGATTTTATGTGAGTTGCAAAGTTGAGTATTTTTTGTTGTAAAATTGAGTGTTAATTATTGGTATTAATTGTTGATATTGTTCGTGTTTTTTGTGTCTTCCCGTTGTGGAAAATGGAGAAAGCACCGGTAGGTGGCCAAAGTTATGCGGCCGCGACTGAAGAAGGAACAGAGGAAGGAAAGCTGGAAATAATCGAGATTAAGGTTGATCCGAAGAAGATGAAGGAATGTGAGAAGTTGCTGGCGAGGGTCGGAAACACGCTGACGTTGACACCGCCTGTAGAACTGACAGAAGGTGTAAAAAAGAGAACTGTGGTTTTTAAAACCATGTAGGCGGCAACTAGAAGGATAGAGCTCGCGACAGTTGAGGAGATCGAGGAGTGCCTGAAAGGTATCAGAAAGCAAACCACTTTTGTAACTAGAGGAAAAAAATATGCCACTGTGGAGGTACGATTTGCAACAGAAATAGAAGCAATAAAGAACTCTACGGAAGCTATACGATCGGAGGAATGGGTGCTGTTGCTGTCGTACTGTGGCAAACGTGTGGCCAGAGTACGAATAGGCAAAGTACCCCCAGAACTAGATGAAGCATGGCTCATGACAGCAGTAAAGTACACCAGGAAGGAAGAGGCCAAGATATTGAAGGTCACAAGAACAAAGAGTGTGGATTATTGGGGATATGGAATCGAACTGACCATCCAGGCAACAGTGGAAGACCTTAATAGAATTGACGAGGAGATAGCGCTACCTGACGACCAAAAATTAAGAGTGAAAGTGGAGGGCAGGCCGCCTACATGTTTTGCATGTGGCGAGAAAGGCCACATGAAGGCGAGATGCCCGCAGAAAGAACCAACAGAAAAACAGGAAGACACGAACCAGGTAGTACAGACAGAAACAGAAGAAAATACAACGGAGGAGGGATTCACGGTAGTGGAAAGAAAACGAAGGAGGATTGGAAGAACAAACTCACCACCAGAGAACCAGAAAAAGAAGAAAGAAGTGGAAAAGGAAGCTGTAAGCAGAGGGAAGGCAGATGAAGAGGTGACGGAGAAAGAAAGAGAGAAGGCAACTACTAAACAGGTGGATTTACAAGAGGAGGGAACAGCGATAATGACGCCGGTTTCCCCAGCGAAGGAAAAGGTTTCGAGAGTTGAAACATCTGACGATGTATGGGATAAATGGTATGGAGTTCGAGAAGGAAATACATCAGTAACAGAAGAGGAAGAGAAAAAATCAAGAAGATGGAAAAACAATTGGAATTTTGTAACTTACTCAAAAAACAAGGAGACAGAGAAGAAAATTCTAAAATTCAAACATATTATAAGAATTAAGCTACCAACAGATGTCTACTCTGAAAATGGGAAGGCCATTGTGGTCGATAGGTACACGTACGAAAAACTAAAAGACATGTGCGGAGATAAAACTGATCCACCCGGAGTAGCGGTCATGTTCGACGAGCTGCCACCAGTGATCGAACTCAGGGACTTGGAGCCGTTTATGACGTATTAAAAAAAAATTTTAATTTGAAAAAAAAAACAAAAAAGAAGGAAAAAAAGTGTTTTATGTTATAAATATAATTTTTAAAAAAGAGAGAGAAAACAGATAATTAAGAATAACACAGAAAAAGTGAACGATGGAAAATAGTTTATATAAACGATTCAAATGGTGCTGCATGGTTATGGGGCCCATGCAGCCATTTCATTTCTTCCTTATATAACATCTCCTTGTCATTCGGTTTATGTTTTGTGTCCCCATTGTGGTGTTGTCTGTCCTTGTAGTGTCCCCCTCTGTGGCATGGCCGTAGTGCCAAATAAAGAAAAGGAGTAGAGGACTAACGGTAGATTGAGATTTGCGTTTTTGACTTTGGCTGTAGAGAGCGTTGCGGTGAGTCGGAATTTTTGTTGTTGCTGTTAAAGAATATTGTTGAAGATTATTGTTATTGTTGAACCTTGTTGAATATTTTTGTAAATTGTTGTAATACCCAGAGCTGGGTATGAATACACCGAGTTACGCTGCGGCTGCAGGCAAACGCCTGTCTGCCAACGCTATGGAAATGACGGAAATTAAAATAGGCATGAAGAGAATTTTAAACCGCGAAAAAAATATTTGTGAAAGAAGGAGATTGCCTGAGGGTGACGCCCCCTAAAGAGGAGACGCAACGAGCAGAGAAACGAATTATAGTGTACAGAACCCTGAATGTGGAAAGAGGAAAAAATGAAATAGCAACGACGGAAGAATTAGAGGAGTGTCTTTGCCAAGTAAAAAATATGACAACTTTTTATTTTAGAGGAAGAAAATCCGAAACAGTAGAGGTGCGTTTCAGAAATGAGGAAGATGCGAAAAGGCAGTCCACGGTGGCCTTAAGAGTTGCAAAGTGGGCACTCTTGCCAACTTACTGCGGGAGACGTGCCGCGAGAGTAAAAATAGGCAGAGTGCTCCCAGAGATCAATGAGGAATGGCTGGTGACAGCCATCATTTTCAATTGTAAGGAGGAGGTGGAAGTTGTGAAGGCGGAGAGGACGAAAGAGATTAACTGTTGGGGATTTGGATTTGAAGTCCTAATCCACGTATCCCTACTGGATCTACACAACATCACAGAGGAAGTGGCGCTCCCCGATGAAACACAACTAAGAGTTGTGGTGGAGGGGAGACCCCCAATATGTTAGAGGTGGAGGAGGAGGTAGAAGAAAGGGAAGAGGAAGCTGCGGTTGACAGGAAAAGGTTGAGGGTGGAGTCACCACCCAAAACCCCCAAAAAGAGGAAAGCAGGAAAGGCGAAAAAAACAACAACATTGGTGGACGAAACGGAAGAGAGAGTCTCGAACAACAGGGCTGGAGACAACAACAAATGGGGAAAAAGACAGAATGACGGAAACTGATGGTTGGACGGAAAGAATGTTGGAGCTAAGGCAGGCGGAAGAGAAAGCAGAACGAGAGAAGAGACGGAAGCGAAGAAGGATAATGTATCATAAAAAAGAATAATGAATTGGAAAAGAAGTTGTTAAAAATGGAAGGGCTGATTAGAGTGAAATTGAACTCGGAGTCACCAGATTTGATAGCTGTGCTGTTGGAGGACGAAAGAATAGAAAAACTGTATAGATTGTTTCCTAAATTAATTACTAGGTCACAAGAAATGTTTCGTTACGAGAACCTCCGTAGTGTAGTTACTAGGGAGGATCTAGTCGAATATATAACTGATAAGTGAGAACGATAGGAAAACGTATAGAAGAAGAGTAAAATGGGACTGCGAGTTTTGGGGGGCTCGTAAAAGCCATTTCATTTTTTCCATTTTAAATAATCCATCTTTCATCATTCGCTTTATGTACCCCACGTTTTGTGTTGTCTGTCCTTGTAGTGTCCCCCTCTATGTTATGGCCGTAGTGCCAAATAAAGAAATCGGACTGACTGGTTGGGCTGACGGTCGACTGACAGTTGAGTAGCTGCCAAGTAGCAGTCGAGCAGAGATCATCCGAAGGTGCGAGATAGCAGTAGCTTGAGACAACAGAATCACAGCACAATCATTTGGTGTCAAAAGTAAATCAATTGAGGTTTGAAAGCTCCAGCCATTAATGTTAGATAAATATTAAAACCTCGCTGTAGACATTTTGCCGTATAATTTATCATTTTGTCGTATCACTGTGCCCCACCGCAATTTTGTTTTGTCATAACGTTCAGAAAAATAGGTACATTTTCAATGTACATCTTTTGTGATAAACAAAGAAATTGGTGGACACGCACACATACATGGTGATACACATCACATATACATGAACAAAACGTAAGTGGAAGTTTCGAAAAACAATATGACGTGAGTCAATATGCACGTGTTTTTTTTTTCTTTTTGTTTTTCAAAGTTTAATTCCAATATAATCTTAAACTACGCAACCTGAAAACTATTTGTAGAAAATCTCATTAAATAAAACTCCTTTTCTTGAAAATAATGAAAGAACTAAGTCGTTGTTGGGTGGGGGACACTTGTACAAATATGTCTCATTTACATTATGTTATATTTGAGATTTAATTTATGTGGTAAAACAGATTCTGGTTCGCAAAATACAAAATATTCGAAAGGACAACGTTTAAAGAATAAAGGGATTTAATAAGAGTAACTGTCCGTTGTACATTGTTATCAACGCATGCGCACTAGCCTTGTTTACAGTTTCTAACATGTTCATGTCTTCCGTCGTTATTTTATTCTTTCAACAACGAAAAACTCATTTGCAACAATATTCTTTAAAAAATGTTGACAGTCTTTTAGTTTATCTCATGAATGGAATGGAGCGAAAATTTGACAGCAAATACATCAACGGGCAACGAAATGCACTGAAAGAAGGCGCGCGCGTGTGTGTGTGTCCGCCCGCCCCCCATTATTGTTTATCTGCGATTCGCTGATTTCTCTCTCACCTCATACCCCTCTCTCTCTCACTAACCTTGTATACCTTTCCACTTGTCTTTCCTTCACTTTCTCTCTCTCTCTTCCCCTCTTTCTCTCCCTTGTCCCTCCGCCTCTTTTGCATCCCACCCACTTTACACTCTCCCTCTCTTACTAAACAGAATTATCATGCATCTCCCACCCCTCTCCCTGACACCTCGTTATATATTACTTTCTAATTCCGCCTCTTTTCCTCTCTCGTGTAGTTGACTCCTTCTTTGACTAAGCCTTCCCTACTCCCTTTCTTTCTCGATGTGAATCATTCTCTCTTTCTCTCTCTTACATTCTCACTTTACATGTCTGTTCCATCCTATCTCGCTTTCTCTCTCACTCTCTAATTATTTAAATTTTTTATCACAAGGGCAGCTTGTGGGAGGGGATTAAGTCGATTACATCGACCCCAATGCTTAACTGGTACTTATTTAATTGACTCTGCAAGGAACATCCCAGAACGGACGTTATGTGTATTTACTGGGCGAAAACACCTAAACGTCCTCGAGGGTCCGGCAGGGGATGGTGACGAACCCTGCTCTACTCTTTCACCACAACTTTCTCTCACTCTTTCTTCCTGTTTCTGTTGTGCCTCTATTTCAAAGGGTCAGCCTTGTCACATTCTGTGTCACGCTGAATCTCCCCGAAAACTACGTTAAGGGTACACGTGTCTGGAGTGCTCAGCACGTTGATTTCACGAGCAGGCTGTTCCGTTGATTGGATCAACTGGAACACTCGTCGTCTTAACCGACGGAGTACCGCGTATATAATATCGTATCACACCTCCCCCTAACCTCATATTCCCCCTCTCTTACTAAACCTCTGTGTCACCCCCTTTTTTACTCCCTTTTTATCTCCCGCCATTCCACTGTGTCTATTTTTCTCTCTGTGACCGTTTCTCTCTCTCTCTTCCTCTCTCTCTCTCTGTAAATTCCTTCCTCTTTCTCTCTCATCTCATTCTTCCACCATACTAAATATGTGGGTGCGTGTGTGTGTTACACTCTCCCTCTTTCTCTCTCTCTCTCTCTCTTTCTCTTTGTTATTCTCTCTGTTACCTCATTATATACAAACGCTCCGCTTCATTATCAACTTTTCACTCCCTCTCTATAAACATATAATCTTCTTATTCGCTGTCTGTCTCTCTCTCTCTCCCTCTCCCTCTCTCCGCCTCCCCCTCTCTCTCTCTCTATCTATCTAGCTAGCTAACTAGCTCTCTCTCTCTCTCTCTCCTGCTTTCATCTCATCCTCATTTGCAGAACAATTTCGCCTTTCCTTCATTCTCTATTTCTCTTTTCTTTCTTTTTTACTTTCATTTTTCCATTCTTTCTTTCTCTCCCTCCTCTCTTCCCCTCTCTCATTCTCATCCCTTTCACTCCTCCCTCTCTCTCTTCACCCCCTTCTCTCGCTATCAATCTCACAGCCACCTCATAACATTCCTAATGTATTTCATAGAAAATGGTTGAACATCTTCAAAACGATTCCCCTACAATGAATTCATCTCATGCTAGACAACAACCAGTTGCCCTCAAACGTGAATTGTTTTTCATACAAAACTGAAGTACTCTTGACAATGCATCCCACATATAGTCATTATTTATGCTAGAAATATAACACAGGTGACTCCAAATTCATTTCATATTTCCTATAACAATTGAAGGGCATTAAAGAAGCAGCAGCTAATGGCCTTCACATTTTTGCTGTTTTTCATATAAGACTGAAGGACACCTTCAGAAATATCATTGAAAAACTCTTCTACGTTTGATCTAACAGCTTGCTAGAAATAACAGTCAAGGACACTCAAATTTGCATTGTTTTTCATAGAAGAAGGGACGACAGCGCCCTCATTATATATTAATGCATAACTCCGCCTTTCAATTCCATTTTCTGTCCTTTCCTCCCATCTCATCTCTCTCTCTCTCTCTCTCTCTCTCTCTCTTGGGATTTAATTATATATTATTGCATAACTCCCCCTCATTTCTCCTCCTCGCTAAGCATATACATAACCATTCCACTTCTCTTTACTTCACTTTCTCTGTCACCTTATTTCCCTCTCACTCTGATTCTCTCTCTCTCTCTTTCTACCAAGCATACATTGTACTTCTCACAATCACTCTCTCTGCGTTTCTTTATCACGCTCTCTCTTTCTGTCTTATTCGAAACATGACTGTTCTCTGAAAGAAAGAAAGTAAAAATACAAGCAAAGGCATGAAAGAAAGAAATAAACAAAGAAGGAAAGAATGAAAGAAAGAAAAGACAAAGAGTAAGAGAAAAGGAAAGAAAGAAAAAGAGAAAGAAATTAAAAGAAAAGAAAGAAAGAAATAAACAAAGGAAGAAATAAATAAGCAAAGACAGAATGAAAGAAAGAAAAGATAAAGAGGAAAGGAGAGAAAGAGAAAGAGAAAGGAAAGAAAAGAAGGAAGGAAATCGAGAAACAAACCAGCAAAGGAGAGAAAAAAAAAGAAAGGACGAAACAAAGAATGAAAGACAGAAGGAAAGATAAGAAAGATAAAGAGTAAGAGAAAAGGAAAGAAAGAAGAGAGGAATTAAAGGAAAGGAACAAAGAAAAGAAAGAAAGAAGGAAATCGAGAAACAAACCAGCAAAGGAGAGAAAGAAAAGAAAGGATGAAAGACAGAAGGAAAGATAAGAAAGATAAAGAGTAAGAGAAAAGGAAAGAAA
This sequence comes from Octopus bimaculoides, assembly GCF_046866305.1. Taxonomy (NCBI): domain Eukaryota; kingdom Metazoa; phylum Mollusca; class Cephalopoda; order Octopoda; family Octopodidae; genus Octopus; species Octopus bimaculoides. The sequence goes on from NW_028315441.1 coordinate 12,008, forward strand.
GAAAAAGAGAAAGGAATTAAAGGAAAGGAACAAAGAAAGGAAATCGAGAAAGAAACCAGCAAAGGAGAGAAAGAAAAGGAAGAACAAAACAAAGAATGAAAGACAGAAGGAAAGATAAGAAACAAAGAATGAAAGAAAGATAGAGTATGAGAAAAGGAAAAAGAGAAAGGAATTAAAGGAAAGGAAGAAAGAAAGGAAGGAAATCGAGAAACAAACCAGCAAAGGAGAGAAAGAAAAGAAAGGATGAAACAAAGAATGAAAGACAGAAGGAAAGATAAGACCGAAAGAAAGATAAAGAGTAAGAGAAAAGGAAAGGAATTAAAGGAAAGGAACAAAGAAAAGAAAGAAAGAAGGAAGGAAATCGAGAAAGAAACCAGCAAAGGAGAGAAAGAAAAGAAAGAACGAAACAAAGAATGAAAGACAGAAGGAAAGATAAGAAAGAAAGAAAGAAAGAAAGGAGAAATGATTCTGCAACGGAGAATGAGATGAGAGAGGGAGGAAAGAAAAAAAATAATCGAGAGCGTGAGTGTGAGTGAGAAAGAGAAAGAAGGCGGAGTCTTTATATATAATGAGGGAAGAGAGAGAGAGAGAGGGGGGAAAATGGATATAGTGTGATAGAGAGATTGAGAGAGAGAGTGAGAGAGAGAGACTGACAGAGAGAAAGAAGATGTGAGAAAACACTCGAAATATGAAAGAGAGTGAGAAAGACGGAGGGAGAAATAGGAGATAGAAAAGGGAGTCGAAAGGAAGCGATATAGAAAGTTAGCAAAAGAGGGAGAGTATGAGGTGAGAGACAAAGTAAAAGGGACAGAGTGATATATGATACATGGAGAGAGGGGGAGAAGGAGATAATGTTAGAGAGGTTTAGCCTGCCTCTTCTCATTCCTCCAGCAGGTTTACGTAACGGTCAATGTTTCGAGCCCGAGCGGCGGCCTTGTTATCTTCATGAGAAATGGTTAACTCGACTAGGTTTATCTCTTTCTTTCTTTGACTCCATATTTATTTGTAACGAAGAAGAAGAATCTGTCTTAGAAAGAAAGAAACAAAGGGGGAAAGACGCACAGGGAAAGGGTAATCTATAATGAGGTGGTGGTGGTGGTGGGGGAGATAAAGAGAGGACGACAGAAAAGGGAGGGAAGGGGGAAAGCTGGGGAAGAGGAGCGATATATAATGTATGAGGTGACAGAGCAGAGAGAGAGAGAGAGAGGGAGAAAATGAGATGAGCGACATATTAAGGAAGGCAAAGTGGTTAAAATGAATATATAATGAGGTGCTGAGAGAGAAAGAGGGAGAAAGAGAGAGAGAGAGAGAGAGAGAGAGAGAGGAGGAGGGGGAACGTTGATTGATATGTTTTGTAGGCGAGAATAATAGAGAGAGAGAGAGGAGGAGGGGGAACGTTGATTGATATGTTTTGTAGGCGAGAATAATAGAGAGAGAGAGAGAGAGAGAGAGAGGAAAAGAGTGAGCAGAAGGTAAGTGAGTGAATGAGGGAGGTGGAGTGATATAGCAATATATATCAGTAGGGGAGAGAGAGAGAGAGAGAGAGAGAGAGAGGGAATGTGTGTATGGCAGGCGATGTGTGAAGACAAGAAGCGGGAGAGGAGGAGGCCTACTGTAACATATATTGTAGGGAGAGACCGATGGGAAGAGAGAAAGAGAAAGAGAGCTACAGAGGGGGAGGGAACGCGATAACGAAAGACAGAACGGCCGATGGATATATTTACAAAAGGAGGAAAGGTATGAGGTATTATAGAATGCAAGAGGGGTGGAGTCAAATAATGAAATGGGAGTTCAGAACGAGAACAAAGTAGGGGTAATAACTCTTATTACATCCCTTTCTATTTTAAACACTTGCTTTCCACATCACTGATTCGTTTTTCATTTGACAGCAATTTCAGTTTTTTCACATTTCTAATTCTTCTACTTTAGCTTCACTCTTCCCTGCAATACTCACAAAGCCCCGAATTGTGGTCGCACAAGCTAGAAATCACAGCCAAATCTCACCTAAGAAATGATAAAGTATAAAACATATTCATTGTTTTTTAATTTCTTAAAAACTGATTTAATTTCTAATTGGTGCCTGGCATTTGGTCCAAAACAGCAACGATAAATTCGTGTCTCTGCACTACAAATAGGACACTGCAAGAATATGCAATGAAAGTGCAGTTTAATGCAACTGTGCACTGGTTGAGGTCCTATTTTAGGCTTCAAAAATGTGGAAGTTAATTACTAGAGGGAAGTGATCAGACCGGAAGCGATGGAAAAAGAGCAGGAAAGAAGTGAATGGGATGAAATGGAAAAATATAATATTAAATGAAAAGTTAGCCAATATATTTAGGTAACTAGAAAAACTTGTTTGATTGAAATATTTTATTTTAACTGGTTTCAGTCAATAGTCTGCGGCCATACTGGGTCAACGCTACGGTAAATCTTTCTCTCTTTTCAGTATTTTATAGCTTAACATAGGACGACAAAAGATACACGGGTGGACTAACCTGTACTAGCATATCCATTTCTTGCTCTGTCCCGTTTGTGGCGCTCAGAAACTGGCTTATCTCGGGATAGAAACTGCAAGCAGAAGAGAGTCCGATGGAATAAGCAGTCGAATGAAGAAAGCAAATCGAGGATGGAGCATAATCATATATATATATATATATATATATATATCTATCATGGCTCTCCGTCGGTTACGACGAGAAGGTACCCAGCTGATACGATCAACGGAACAACTTGCTCGTGAAATTAACGTGCCAGTGGCTGAGTACGCCACAGACACGTGTATCCTTAACGTAGCTCTCTGGGAAATTCAGCGTGACTCAGAGTCTGACAAAGCTGGCTCTTTGAATCAGGAAGAAAGTTTGAGAGAAAGTTGTGGCGAAAGAGTAGAGCAGGGTTCGCCACCGCCCCCTGCCAGAGCCTCGTGGAGCTTAATGTGTTTTCGCTCAATATACACTCACAACGCCCGGCAGGAGAATCGAAACCGCGATTCCGCTGCTCTAACCACTAGGCTCTTGCGCTCCCACGCACGCGCACGCACACACACACACACACACACAGACACAGACACAGACACAGACACACACAGACACACACACACAGACACACACACACAGACACACACACACAGACACACACACACAGACACACACACACACACACACACACACACACACACGCACACACACACACACACACACACACACACACACACACACACACACACACACACACACACACACACACACACACACACACACACACACACACACACACACACACACACACACAAGTTGTAGGAGAAAACGAAAAAGAAAGAGAAAGAAGAGTGGAAAGGGACACGAAACAAGCAAAGTAACTGTTGTTGCATCCCTTCTCTTACCGATTCCGTTTTCGTTGCTTTTTCGGCATAACTACAGGGTTTTAACCCCCCGACTTTGGGAGGTCATAACTTTCAGAAAAATGAATATTTTTTTAATCGGTTTTGTTTTTTTCACTTTAAAGGTGGTTATGTTATTTTGTTGGGATTAATCCAGCTTTAAAGTGAAAAAAACAAAGCCGACGTATACGACAGGTGTGTAAAATATATTTGTGTACTTTTTCTGTTTATTCTTAATCTTCGTGTTTTTGCAAGATTGAAAAAAAGTTTCGGAAAGCTAACATTTTAAAATTCTTCGGGAAGCGACACTGTGATAGTTTCTATATTTAACCGTGCGTGTATATTCCTATTTTTGCTCCTGTTCTCTTCTACTTCTCTACTAGAAACGTTTACTTTGGAATTTACTTCTATTGAGAAAAAAAAATCATGTGCATGTTATTTTTAACGAAAGTTTTCTTATGACAGCTTCTCTTCACTGTCTAGAAATCTACGGATGCACATACGCACATAATAGAGAAAAATGAAACAAATATGGACGACTTGCTCCGAAACACCACTCGAGTCGCCTTCATATATTTATATATTTGATCCTTTATATTGAACACTCAATATTTCATCTACATTCAATACTTTCTTTCATGGTGCCATCCATTTTTATTTTATTTTATTTTATTTTATATTATATATTGTATATTCCATATTCTATACCCCACATTGGTTCTGCGGGAATATAAATAAAACATAAAAAACAGTGTTGGAACTCTTTTAAACAATCATACAAAAAAACAATCATACAAAAAAACCCACCTTTTTTGTATTTATTTTTACTCGCATATATATATATATATATATATATATATATATATATATATATACACCCAACACCCTCTCCTCCCAAATCTACGGCCTTGGCCTTCAAGCAGACTATCCACATGCTAGAAATAACAGCCCAAACTCACAAAACTGTGATATTGATATTGAAAGTTTGAAAATACGATTTTTGAAAAAACAAAATTTCAGAATCGGATCCGCTATGACGGTAAACGTGGGATTCCGTGAAAAAATAAATCAGTCAATATCCATTTTACCGAAAGTTATGACGGAAAAATCGAATCTTGTGAATTTTCCAATAGTCTTCTCCCCACTCCCGCCAGTTTCGTTTCAGGAATTTTTTTTTTTTGTCATATTCGTTTTTTACGCAGCTGTTAACCCCCAGCAGGCGGGGGTTTTGTTTTTGTTAACGGGTGAAGATCTTTATATTAACCCCAATTTCTTATCATTTATTTGTTGCAGTGGAAAAAGTTGGGAAAGAAAGAAAGGGAGGAGGAGGAGGGAAAGTAGGAAGGAAGAAAAAAGAAAGAATTGAAGGAAATAAAGAAAGAAAGAAAGAATAAAATAAAGCAAGAAAGTCGGTAGGAAGGAATGAAAGGAGAAAGGAAGGAAGGAAGGAGAGAGAAAGAAATCGATGAGATGAGAGCGGGAAAGAGAGAAAGAAAAAAGAAATGAAAGAGAGATACGAGAGGGAGAGAGAGGCAAAAAGAGAAAGTAGGAAAGAAAGGAAACAAAGAAAGACACCACAAAGAAAAGAAAAGAAATAAACGGCAAAGGAAGGAAGAAGAAAAGAAAGGAAGGAAAGAAAAAGCATGAAAGAAAGAAAGGGTGAGAGAGAAAGAAAGGGAGGAAGGAAAGTAGAGAGGAAGGAAAAATATGAAGGAAGGGAATAAGGAGAGAAAGAAAGAAACAAAGGAAGAAAGAACAAAAGAAAGAAGGAATGAAAGAGAGAAAGACAGGAAAGGCGACGTGATTCTGTAAAAAAAGGATGTAAGGAAAGAAGAGAGAGAAACGAGAGAGAGAGAGAAGGAAAGATAAGAAGACAGGGAGGGAGAAAGAGAGAAAGAAGGGAGGAAGGAAGGAAGGTAGAGAGGAAAGAAAAATATAAAGAAAAAGAAGGAAGGGAATAAGGAAAGAAAGAAAGAAACAAAGGAAGGAAGAAAGAACAAAAGAAAGAAGGAAAGAAAGAATGAAAGGGAGAAAGACAGGAAAGGCGACGTGATTCTGTTAAAAAAAGGTTGTAAGGAAAAAAGAAGAGAGAGAAACGAGAGAGAGAGAGAAGGGAAGATAAGAGAGGGAGGGAGAAAGAGAGAAAGAAGGGAGGGAGGAAGGAAGGAAGGTAGGAAGGAAAGAAAAATATAAAGAAAAAGAAGGAAGGGAATAAGGAGAGAATGAAAGAAACAAAGGAAGGAAGAAAGAACAAAAGAAAGAATGAAAGAGAGAAAGACAGGAAAGGCGACGTGATTCTGTAAAAAAAGGATGTAAGGAAAAAAAGAAGAGAGAAAAACGAGAGAGAGAGAGAAGGAAAGATAAGAAGAGAGGGAGGGAGAAAGAGAGAAAGAAGCGATGGAAGAAGGAAGGAAGAAAGATAGGAAGGAAAGAAAAATATAAAGAAAAAGAAGGAAGGGAATAAGGAAAGAAAGAATGAAAGAGAGAAAGACAGGAAAGGCGACGTGATTCTGTAAAAAAAAGGTTGTAAGGAAAAAAGAAGAAGAGAGAAAAGTGAGAGAGAGAGAGAGAGAGAAGGAAAGATAAGAAGAGAGGGAGGGAGAAAAAGAGAATTAGAAGAATAAATGTTAATAGAGGAGGAGTATGAGTTGAAAGATAAAGAGAAAAAGGGCGGAGCGTTAATATATAATGAGATGAGATATGAGAGAGAGAAGAGAAAGAGAAAGAGAGACAAAGAGAAAGAGACAGACAGACAGACAGACAGACATACGAAGGGACAGGGTGAAAGTGAGAGACTGTGATAGAGAAAGCATGATAGTAAAGAGAGGAAAAGACAGAGAAATAGAGGAAGATAGAAGGGGAGCAGAAAGGGAGGAATATACAAATTTAAAAGGGGAAGTATGCGGTAAGAGAGAAAGTTGGAGGGGTATAGGGATAGAATATTATATAATGAGGTAGAGAGAGGGAGGGAGAGAGAGAGAATGATAATTAGGTTTAGAATGAGAAGGCGACTGTGAGGTGGGGCGGAAAACAAAAGAAGTAGAGAGATAGTATGAAACATGAGGTAGTAAAGAGGGAGGAAGAGAGGCAAATAGAGAGAGAGAGGTGTGGAGAAGGAAACAGAAATGACGTATGAGATATATGCTTTGTGAGGGAGGGAGAGTATGAGTTGAGAGAGAACAAGGGATGAGGGAGGCGGAGGTGAATAATGATATATAAAGAAGTGTCAGAGTGAGAGAGAGGGGGGAGTAGCGAATGATGTGTGTGTGTGTGTGTGATAAGAGAGGGAATCTAACATGTATTAGAGAAAGGAAGAGGGGAGGGATGATGTATTAATACAAAATAGGGAGGGGGAGAGAGAAGATTTGCTAAGTGTCCTTCATTTTTATATAAAAGACAAAACCAATTAAAAAAAAACTTGGCTGTTATGTCTAGCTTCACATTTGAAAGAAAGAAAGAACTAAAGAAAGAAAGAAAAATAAAAGAGTGGTAGAAAGAACAAAAGAACGAAGAAAAGATAGAAAGAAAAGAAAGAAAGAAAAAAGAAAGAAAGAAAGAAAGAGTGAAAGGCGACGTAATTCTGTAAAAATGATGAGATGAAAGAGGGAGAGTGAGAGAGAGAGAGAGAGTGAGAGAGAGAGAGAGAGGGAGGCTGAAGGAGGGATTAGAGAAATAATTGTTAAGAAGAGAGGAGGAGAATGAGATGAGAGACAAAGAGTAAAAAGTCGGAGCATTAATATATAATAAGGGAATAGAGAGAGAGAGAGGGAGAGGGAAAGAAGGAGAAAGAGAGAGAGAGAGGCAAAGAGAGACAGGGAGGCAGAGAGACATAGGAAGGGACAGGGCGAAAGAGAGAGAGTGAAATAGAGAAATGAAGAAAGCAGAGAGAGAGAGAAAGACAGACATAGAGAAATAGAAGGAGAGGGAAAGGGAGTAGAAATATATAAGCTTAGCAGGAAAGGGGAAAGAGTGAGGTAAGAGAATGATAGAATATTATATAATGAGGTGGAGAGAGAGAGAGAGAATGATACATAGGTGTAGAAAGAGAGGGAGAGTGTGACGTAGGGCGGAGAGAGCAAAAGAGGTAGAGGGATAGTATGATATAAGAGGAGGGGAAAGAGGAAGAGAGAGAGGCAGATAGTGAGGGAGGCGGAGAGAAGGAAACAGAGATGACGTATGAGATATATGCTTTGTGAAGGAGGGAGAGTATGAGTTGAGAGAGAACAAGGGATGAGGGAGGCGGAGCTAAACAGTGTCAGAGAGAGAGGAGGAGAGAAAGATAGTGAATGATGTGTGTGTGATAAGAGAGGGAGTCTATCATGTATGAGAGAAAGGAAGAGGGGTGGGATGATGTATTAATACAGAAGAAGGAGGGGGAGAGAGAAGATTTGCTAAGTGTCCTTCATTTTTATATGAAAGAAAAAGACCAAACTTTAACATACTTAGCTGTTATTTCTAGCATCATATTTGATGCCCAACTGGACTATGTTTCCCCAGAAGCTTCTTAAAGTGTCCTTCATGAAAACAATGTAAAGCATAGCATAATGGGCTGTTATTTCTAGCAAGATGCCAGACCACCAATACGTTTTATAGGCAATTCTTCGCTTGGTTTCTCATTCGAGGAAGAAATCTGACCAGATTCGGGAAAAGTTTTATAAATGCTTCTTAAAATGTCTTTCAAATTTGAATGAAAAAAGGAAAACAAAAAAAACAAGGCAACTTTGAGTGTATTGGACGGTTATTTCTAGCAATGATGTCAAACCATGTATAGGACGATTCTTTGAATAAATGATTCTTAAATTCTTTCAAATTTTGTATGAAAAACAAGGCAACTTTCAGTGTATTGGACGGTTATTTCTAGCAATGATGTCAAACCATGTATAGGACGATTCTTTGAATAAATGATTCTTAAATTGTCTTTCAATTTTGTATGAAAAACAAGGCAACTTTGAGTGTATTCGGCGGTTATTTCTAGCAAGGTGTCAAACCATGTATAGGACGATTCTTAAATTGTCCGTTAATGCCTCGACTATTTAATTTCCTCCATTATGAACTACACAGTAATTATGTAATTAATCATTAGTTAAATAATTAGCTTCTGGTAAAATAATTAGCGAAAGAGAAATTTTAATCTTAAAATATAATTTATTTGTAAGAAAAAAACGTTTCTTAGAAATAAAAGGAGAGGAAGAGGGAAAGGGTAAGATATAAGGAGGGGAGGGAGGAGATGGAGAGAAAGAGAGAAAGAAAGAACATGAGAGAGAGAGGAACCCTTGGGAAGGGGAGGGATATAGTAATGTATGAGGTGGTGAGAAAGAAAGAAAAAAAGAGAGAAAAACTAGGTAAGGGGAGGGATATATTAATGTATGAGATGGCGGAGAGAGAGAGAGAGAGAGAGAGAGAGAGAGAGAGAGTATGTGAGTGTGTGCGTGAGAGAAAGAGAAACTGATAAATAGGTTAAGGAAACGAGGGAAAGGATGAGGTGAACGATATAGAAAGGGAGGAGGGGTGGTTAAAATGAATATATAATGAGGTGCTGAGAGAAAGGAGACAAAGAGGGAGAAGTAGATAGATAGGTTTTGTATGCGAGAGAGAAAGAGTGTGAAGCGGCTTTGTGTGTTTAGTGAGGAACAGAGTGAGGGAATTAAGAGAGTAAGGAAGGGAGGGGAAACATTCAGTAATATAGGATGAGGTGAGAGGCGGAGGCGAAGGGAAAGAGACAGAGAGAGAGAGAGAGACAAAGAGGAAGAGTGCGCTATTGGACGACAAATATATTTACTATTAGAGGAAGGGTATGAGTTAGTAAAGCGAGCAAAACGGGCGGAGACATGCTATACGATGTAGTAAGGGGCGTCAACGATGAAAGGGTAAGAACAATAACTCTTATTACATCCCTTTTTGCTTTAAATTATTTTCTTTTCTGTTAAAACCCGTTTTGATGCGTAGACTGTGACCTTTTCCAAATATGATTGAATGTAGATAATAGATCGAAGTGTTTATAACACATTATCAATAAATATCGAACACTTTTCCACATCACTGATTCATTTTCATTTAACATCTAAAAATTTCGTTGTTTTAATATTGCGATTCTAACCCCTTAGCTTCATTCCCCCCTGAAATAGTCACACAGCCCCTATTGTGGTTGCACCTGCTAGAAATAGCAGCCAAATCTCGCATACGAAATGATAAAGTATAAAATGTTTTTATCATTTTTTCTAAGTTTTTTGGAAATAAATAAAATTTCTTTTTTCTTATTGGCATTTGGTCAGAAAACTCCAAAGATAAGCCAGTGTTTGCACAATAATAAGATGGGAGAACTAGAATATGCAAGGCTAGTACAGTTTAGTGCAGCCATGCACCGGTTGTCATCCTATTTTAAACTGTAAAAATGTGAACGTCAAATACGAGAGAAAAGGGATCAGACCGGAAGTGATGGGAATGGAACAGGAAAGAAGTGAATGCCATGGAAGAGAATAAAAGTGAACTAAACCCTTAAATTTGCGAATATATTTAGGTAATTAGAAAACAGTAGGTTCAATTTAAAATATAATTTCCATTTTTTAAAGAAAGAAAGTTTTCGGATACATGTTTCTTAAAGTTGAACGTCCGCGTGTATTTATGGAGAGAAGTTGGTTTGTTAATGCTGTGGGCGTGAGGTTGTTTATTTTAATTTGGCTGACAACCATCTCGATAATCCCTTGTTTTAGGTAGAATAGGGTTGAAAGCACGAATCCCGATAAAACCGCTGACAAAATAAAATAAAATTGAGTTTCTGTCTCAACTGAAATGTGCATGCCATGTGATCCTCCTGTTTTCTGGGATACATGGAAGAATTATCTTGCTGAACAAAATATGTACCAGAACAATGAATAAATCATCTCTAAACGGAAATTGAACATTGTTCTCATAAATATCCAAAGGTAGCTTGAAGCTGACATCTTGGATATCTACAGCCACAATGGTATTCTTTAACCAGATACAAGTATTGTTGAAGTAGCTAATATTCCAAACGAGCTTGGAAAAGAAACCATTTTAAGGCAAGAAAGCATAAATGGATTTCTGCCAGCTTTGGACATCGAGCAACGACTAGATTTTGATAAAGCTACCAGGTCCATAAATAGTAAATGCAAATGGTGGCACAGGGAGAAACATATGTGATCAACATCATACTTGATAGCTGCTAATGCTATGTCTGGAATTGCAACCACTTTGCTTCTGAAAGAGAGAGTTCTTCATTCTATGTCCAAGATTTCTCTCAGTGAGACTACAAAATCAACATTACGACTCACAAAGAGAGACGCCACAAGAGAATTTGTGCCGCAATCTGGTCTCTTAGTTACTGATGGGATCAGGATGGGGCATAAGCATATCTGTGAGTTCCTTGAAAGGAGATTGCCTGATGTGTGAGACTGTAACAAACCTTTTTTGTGGATTTACTATATTACTGTCTGGTGATAGAAAAGAAATTCTTGCAGTTATGTCATCTTGGAAGATCATAATTTTTTGATGCAACACGAAATAGATATTTTCTTGGGGATTGAGTAGAAATAGTGAAGATAGGAACCAATCTAAGACTCCTTACAAAAGGTTATTCTGATGGAAAAAGAGTCTGTTAATCACTATCTTGATGCAGGATATGGTGACCTTTCTGTCGAACAAAGTCTAGGTTCATTGAAAATCAATCTGCTTTACAACTTTGGACTTTCAAGTCTATGTGATGTTGTCTTGCAAATAACTTCACGGACCCCCATGTGGCTTGCAAAGAGACCCATTATTATCCAACAAATGAAATATCACAATTTGTGAATGAACTCATGTTGACCAAGATCCCTGGTGAGGTAAAGATATACAGAAGCTCAGATACAATTGATAACGAAACTGTACCTCATCAAATTCATCAACAAACTCGTACCATCAGGGTTTCCATCACATATTCTCACGCTAAAGACAAGAGGCTGCATTAGGTTTTTGAAGAATTTAGATGCTAAAATGGCCATTGTAATGCTTCCACGATCTTATTATTGCTACTGAGGTTGCTTGTGGTTCTTTTGCAGGATCAATGCAGGTAATCTCAGGGCTTCCAAATGGGTCTCAACGAATGGAGTTCCCATTCACAGTTACCATACAATTTCATGTGGAACCAGTCTTTGCCTTGACATGCAACAAAGCACAGGGACGAACATTTAAACAAACTGGGATATATCTTCCAACACAATTCTTATCACGAGGTCAGCTGTAAGTTTCATTTTTGAGAGTTTGGATGAAGCCTAATGGAAAATTATTAACAGAGAGAAATAGAAACTGTATTTTACTAACAATCATGTCTACAAGGAGGTTCTACTTGACTACAAAATATGCATTTTAAGTAGGTTTCACAAATTTGAATTACACTTTTCATTTTTGGGAAAATTCTACAGGGTTTTTAAACTGTTTATATAACAATAGAAGTGTTTAGGGAGACGCCGGGGCTTACAACAGCACCACCAACAAATGAAATTTCAAAGTTTATCTTTTATTTCCAATTTTAGTCTCCAACAAAAAGGGAGCCAAACCGATAACAGGGGTCTCCATGTGGTAAATAGATCTGCTAGAATTAGTAGCCGAATCCTACTCCATTCACAACTTATCATCTTAAAGACAAGGTGATTCTGGGTTCTCTATACTTAGAAGAACAACATGGTGGCGGTGTTGAATGTGTGGCTCGAAATAGCTCTGAATAGCTTTAATATTTCTCTCAACGGAGCGAACCTTACAACTTTCTAAAGATACATATAATTCTCGTAACTGGAAATAAATTGGAGACGGTTTCATTGTTAGCATGGAAAGACTGTGAAAGCAAGGTGTGGCTGTGCAGTTAAAAAATTTGCTTCGCAACCAAGTGGTTTCTAGTTCAATCCCAGTGCGTGGTACATTAAGCAAGTGTTTTCAATGTTTAGTACTATACCTTTGGATGGACGAATTCTGGAAAAAATGGAAGCCCGTTGTGTAGCTGTATGTGTGTGTGTGTGTGTGTGTGTATGATTGTGTGTGTCATTTCTTTACTACCCACAAGGGGCTACACACAGTGGGGACAAACAAGGGCAGAGAAACGGATTAAGTCGATTATATCGACCCCAGTGCGTAACTGGTACTTATTTAATCGACCCCGAAAGGATGAAAGGCAAAGTCGACCTCGGCGGAATTTGAACTCAGAACGTAGCGGCAGACGAAATACCGCTAAGCATTTCTGCGTGCTAACGTTTCTGTGTATGTGTGATTATGAGTGTGTGTGATTGTGTTCGTGCTGGACGTTGTCTCGCATTACCGTGTGAAGACCGGTGTTAGTTTGTTTATCTCTTCGCAACTTGTCGCTTCCGTAAAAGAAACTGATAGACGTAATAGACTTAAAAGCATCGATTTGATTGAGGAAACTATTTAAGGCGGTGCCCCAGCATGGCCAAGCCAAATGAATGCAATATGTAAAAGAATATACGAACACAATTTTGTTTTCATAAATATTTCGAAAATCGAAATATTTCTCAATAATCCCATCGTTTGTACTTTTAATTATTTCTTTTCTTTTTTTCTTTTTGTAAAAATATTCTGTATAGGACGATTCTTAAATTGTCCGTTAATGCCTCGACTATTTAATTTCATCAGTTATGAACTACACAGTAATTATGTAATTAATCATTAGTTAAATAATTAGCTTCTGGTAAAATAATTAGCGAGAGAGAAATTTTAATCTGAAAATATAATTTATTTGGAAAAAAGTAACGTTTCTTAGAAATAAAAGGAGAGGAAGAGGGAAAGTTAAGATATAATGAGGTGGAGGGAGGAGATGGAGTGAGAGAGAGAAAGAAAGAACATGAGAGAGAGAGGAACCCTTGGGAAGGGTAGGGATATATTAATGTATGAGGGAGAATGAGAGTGAAAGAGAGAGAGAGAGAGAGAGAGACAGAAAATAAGAGACATATATGTAGTTAGTGACGGAGAGGGTGAGGTGAACACTATTGCAAGGGAGGTGGGGGTGATTAAAATGAATATTTAATGAGGTTCTGAGAGAAAGGAGATAAAGAGGGAGAAGTGGGTGTATATGTTTTGTAGGCGAGAGAGCTTGGGATCAGAGAGAATATAAGAGAGGGGGAGTGATATAACATTATATATATATAGTAAGGGAGAGAGAGTGAGTGGTGAAGAAGAGAGAGAGGGAGAAAGAGAAGGAGATTAAGACAAAATGTTATTTGTATTTAGTAAGATTGACAGCGGGGATATTAAGAGAGGAAGTAAGAGGAGGATTCTGTAATAAATAATGAGGTGAGAGAGGGAGGGGAAGAGAAAGGGACAGAGAGAGAGAGAGAGAGAGAGAGAGAAAGAGGGGGAGAGTGCTTGAGAACGATGAATATATTTACTAGCGGAGGAAAGGTGTGAGGTAATAAAGGAAGCAAGATGGGCGTGGTTAACCATAATATACAAGGTGGTGGTGGTGGTGGTGGTAATGGGAGGTTTCAAAAGTGAAAGCGTAAGGGCAATAACTCTTATTGCATCCCATTTTCCCTTTATACTCTTACTTCCGGTTGTGTTCAATAAAATCTGTTTCTTTTTTTTCTGCGCAGTTTGTGAAGATTTCCAATCATGATTTTCTGTAAATAATAGATCGAAGTGTTTCTAATACATTATCAATAAATATCAAACATTTCTCCTCCTCGCTGCTTCGTTTTTCGTTTCACATCTGACCATTTCGTCTTTTTTTCATTTCCGATTCTTACTCTTGAACTTCGCTCTTCTCTGCAATCGTCACACAACCACTGTTGCTGCTGCACATGCTAGAAACAGCAGCCAAATCTCACATAAAGAATGATAAAGTATAAAACCATTTTATTGCTTTCTTTTTAATTTCTTAAAAAATTGATTTAATTCCAATTTTGTCATTTTTACTGGTTTCCATCGTTCGTCTGCGGCCAAGCTAGGGCACTTCTTTGATAAAATTTAATCACATGAATCTCACAAGCAGTTTTTTTTTCAAATATTTTACGCATGATATTCCTTCTACCGAAGGCTTTTGCCAAACGGGTAAACTAAGGGGACGTAAACACACAAACACTGGTTGTGAAGCGGTGGACAATTGTGAAGCTCAAACGCACACACACAAATACATACATACATAAATACACACACACATGCACACACACACACACATATATATATATACGGGGAGGGTGTTCGACAAGCTTCTTTCAGTTTCCGCCAAACAAATCCACTCACAAGTCTTTGCTCGACCAGAAGATATAATAGGTGACACCTGGTCAAGGCGCCACGCAGTGATATCGAACCCGGAATTATATGGTTGGCAAGCAACCTTCTTACCGTACAGCCATGCCTGTATCTCTGTAATTTCAGTTGATAAAACAATATTTACGAATACATGTTTCTGATAGTTGGACTTTCTGCTCCCCATGTATTCATGGACAGAAGGAGGTGTGAAATATTTCACTCTATTGCCGTAATATCGTCGTTTCTTTCAATTTAGCTGACGTCCATCTCGATAATCTTTTGTTTTAGCAATTCACGCGCTGAAAGAAAGAATCCAGAAAATTCTGCAGACCAAAGAAATCAAAAGTGATTTTCTTTTCCAAGTGAAACATAATCCGAAATTGCTAAGACATAGCTGAGGGTACTATGCCTGTTGTTTCTAGCTCAAAGAAGGTGTCATCTATGGAGAGAAAGAGAAACATGTCTCCATGGACTTCACCATCTGCATTCAGGATGGGAATAAAAAGACAATAAACTGATAAGCAACAACAATGGAGATTCGAGGTACCTGGCTGTTATTTCTAGCAATATGTAAGGCCAATCTTTGGAGAATTTTCTTTAAGATTCATTTTCAAATGTATTTCACTTTTCTGTAAAACCAAATTTAGTGTACTTGACTCTTATTTCTAGCATAATATGGGGCAATTTCCTTCCCCACCTCCTAGCCATATATATAGTATATAGGGGATGCAGCGTTGCCCCGTTAGCCACCTGGTGGACAATATTGCGAGCATGACCGCAATATTTTGTTTATTCTCTCTCTCTTTATTTTCTCGTGTTCCTTGCTGATCGGAGTAGGCTCGAAACGTAAAAGACTTCCTCACCTTCCCGAGCGTCAAGCTAAAACACCTGCTTGTTACTTATACACCTGTCTTCGTCTTCTGTATTTATATATATATATATATATATATATATATATATATATATATATATATATATATATATATATATATATATATATTTATATAATTTTCGAAAACTTTTCGTGAAAAATGTTACCCTCTATTAGAAGTAAATTAATTACCATTCCCTTCGGGGCTGGTGACCACTCTACGTTGGGGTTCCTGACCGATTACACGTGTGTTGAGGCTTCCTACGGAATTTATATTTGGATATATCTGGGGTACTTATATGTACACATGACTTCGCTTCTGCTTTTTTTCCCATGGGTGCTCCAAAGTATTTCATTTATTTCTTATCGTATTCTCTGCCGACGAAAGAAAAATCCGTTGGATTAATCCCTAAATCGATCGAGCGATAGATAAAGCATTTAACAAATATTCTGTTAGCTTGCTTTTCTCGATTCAACACGCTGTGTATAAATAGTGATGTATATCGCATTGGTGATTGACGAGTTCCCAGTCTATTTCTCAGCATATTCGCGTAGAATGTTTTTTTTCTTTTCTCTGATTTATAATCGTTTATCATTTTCACAATAAAAGGTATTTTAATATGGTGGCCACTTGATGGAAGTTTTTGAAAATTTTATCTTACATTAGAAGTAAATATATATATATACATATATGTATACATACATACATTTAAACATACACACACACAGACACACACACACACACGCACATATATATATATATATATATATATATATATATATATATATATATATATATATATATGGGAGAATATACAAATATTAACAACAGACGAGGACAGGTGGTGTAAATAACAAAAGTATATATTAGTATGACGCTCGGCAATACGGAAAGTCTTTGACGTTTCGAGCTACGCTCTTCAACAGAAAGAATACGGAGACAAGGAGAAAAACACGGAGAAAAAAAATTGAATAGTGTTCAGTCAACGGTCAATCATATGTAAACTTAGATAAACTTAGATGTTTCAACCAAAAATTGAACCTGTCATGTCTATCTTAATAGCACCTCCAGATAGGATTATCTAAATACCTTTTAAGTCAAGCTGTGTTTATGGTCCATTCAAGAAGTGAGTTCTTGTTGAGTGAGTTGTATCCAGGTATGGGTGGCTTCGCTGGTATCCTTTGAAGAAATCTGTCCAGACTCCGTTTAAAGGTGATGGGATCTTTTTCCTCTTTTGGGCAGGACCTTTTGTGGAAAACAATTATGTCGCAGTGTACCTATATATTGTGATTCTGAATTGGGTAGGGGACGTATGGCCCGTGGTCCCAGCCTTGGATGAACCTTGAAACTAATGTTCAGGTCGTTTGGGCAATGCTGGCGGTATATTCTCCACATTGTACAAATGATGTACCGTTCGCGGCGGCGCGGAGGAGAGTAGAGTTTCAAGGCTTTAAGGCAGACCCAGTAATTGAGATCAGTCATGCCTTCAATTCGTTTAGTGAGTGCCCTCTGGGGTGATTCAATCCTCGTGATGTTTTGTTTTGTATGGGGAGACCACAAGGGGCAGAAGTATTCTAGGTGTGGCCGTACAAAGGAGGAGAAAAGTGGAATGATGACACCGTGTTCTCTTGACCAGAAGGTTCTTAAGGTCCAGGAGCTCATCCTACGAGCTATATCGACCTTATTGTTGATGTGAGCACTCCAACTGAGATTCTTATCAACAATTACACCAACCCCTCTGGTATTATTAGATGCCGTGAGCTGTTTCCCTGAAGGCAGAGAGTATGGCTGTTTTAGTATAGACTTTCTTCCAAAATGCATCAGCTCAAATTTTCCCTCGTTCAGTTTCATTTTGTTTTGATCTGCCCATTGACTCACAGCATATAGATCAGTCTGGAGTCGGCTTCGGTCTTCTTCTTCTTTGATTATTTGCTGGAGTTTCGTGTCATCAGCAAATATTTTCACTTTGCAGTGATTTACGACGCTGGAAAGTTCATTTATGTAAATTATAAAGAGGAGAGGACCAAAGACAGTCCCCCGAGGGACACCACTGGTGACTTTTGCTGGGCTTGAGTGGACTCTATCAACCACAACATGCTGTGTTCTATTCACCAGGAAATACTCAAACCAGTGTAGAAGTTTTCTACGGATTCCAACATGTGCCAATTTTGACAGTACGATATTATGGTCAACCCTGTCGAACTCTTTACTGAAGTCAAGATATATGACATCAGCGTTCGAACCTGCTCCGAAAGCTTTACGTATATCTTCAATGTGGTGTAAGATCTGTGTTAGACAGTCCCTGCCACAGCGAAAGCCATGCTGGTTTTCATTTAGGAGTTTGTGGGTCTCCAGGAAGTCAGCTATCCTTCATGTTACCACCCTATCAAACACTTTAATGATGTGGGAGGTGAGTGAGACTGGGCGATAGTTGACTGCGAGGGATCTGTTTCCCTGTTTGAAAACCGGGATGACAGACTGGGATAGGAGCTGTTTGGGTATATAACCTGAGTCTAAAGGATTTCTCCAGAGGTTGGTCAGAGGGACTGCAAGTTGGTGTCTACATTGCTTCAGGAGACTAGCGGGGAATCTATCAGGGCCTACAGCAGAATAGTATTTGACCTCATTTATTGGTGCTATGATGTCTGAGGTAGTGAAGATTATGTCTGAGATTTTATGTTCGGAATCGACTTCGTTCGCTTCTTTTACTACATCAATATCAGTGAGATCACTAAAGACAGAGCAATATTGTTTCTGCAGTATTTCTGCCATTTCTTTAACATCATGTCAGGGAATGTCGTTATCATCGGTCAATGGCCCAATGAGTGAGACAACGGTTCTATACTTATTTTCATAAGCATAGAACACTTTTGGGTTATGTTTGATGTTTTCGGTTACCCACTGTTCCTCCGCAGCTCTTTGATTTTCAACGGAGGTTTTCATGTTGCTCTGCAGATGAAGTTTTTCCAACTACAGTCTTTTCATTTTTGCTGAATGTGGATGTTGTATGTGGGAGTAGTTTAACTGGTTGATTTTTTTATTGAGTCTTTTGATGCGTCTGTTGATTGTTTGTTTCTCTTTAGGGAACCGGTTTCTGTTTGTGTTATTGGATTTCGTAGGAGCGTGTTTTGAGCATGTATAGGTGACAATATTCTCAAAGTGCTGACATGCGGACTCAATGTGAGTGGAACTGAGAGTGAAAGACCAATCGATGAAGGACAGATCCCTTCTGATTGCTCACCAGTCCACTTTGTGGAAGTTTATGTTGTCAAATGAATGCCGTGGAGTGGGATTGGCTGGTTTGGTTTTGATATGCCGGGAAATAAAAATTGCAGAGGAGAGTTTTTTCAACTGAATTACTGTGAACGGAGCTAGAGTGGTTGGTTAATATTACATCCATGATCGTTTTATTTTATCTTGTTGGTTCGAGCACTAGCTGAGTCAGGATTCAGGAAGAATTTATCCGTTAGATTAAAGAGTAATTCTGTTGCTGCTTTATCTGCTGTAGAGCATTTGCTTAACTTCAGAGTATTTGTGGGCCAGTTTATATAAGGGAGGTTAAAATCACCCATCACAAGTATGTTTCAGGAGTTGTATCTTTGAAGGAAGGACTTGATATATATATGTATACACACACACACACACACACACACACACACACACACACACACACACACACACACACACACACACACACACACACACACACATATATATATATATATATATATATATATATATATATTCTTTCTATTTCTATCCCTTTACCTCTCTCACTGCACACAGACAAACACACACACATACATACACACATATATATATAGAGCATCACACACGGACGGACACACACTCACCCCCCATGCAGTGTATTTTATTAATGGTTATAACGACACAATACGCAGGACTTGAAAGAGTGTCGGTCTTCTCACTGCCGCTTACCAACGCTTCACTCTGCAAGATCATTCCGATGTCGCGAGACACGGCACTGGGAGGCGGCTGCTGCAGCAGTTGTTACTTGGTGCATAACACACAGGCACACACACTCGCGCTTGTTCCATAGCTTCAATCGTAGCGGCTGCGGCGAGGTTTCCATCCAAGTGGCGCAACATATAGCACGGAAAATGTGTCGGACCTTCGCCTGCACTTGACTGGTGCATCGTTGGAATCGTCCATTCTGAGACCGCTAAACAGAGAAATGGGCGATTACTGGAGCAACGGAAATCACTTGGTGCATAACACACGGACAAACACAAAGACACGCACTCGGTCCGATCGAGGGCCCTTAATGAACTGCTTCGGCGACGCTGATTCTGCACGCAATGCGCAGCACTGAAAAGAGAGTCTGAACATATACACCCCGATTACCGGCGATCTTTCTAATTGTTTAGCACGAAGAATGTCGTACACGAGTGTGTGTCTTCATATGTTCGGGGTGAAGTGATTTTTGCTGCTGCAGCATCCACCTCCAGTTCTCTGACGCGTCATCAGAGCGAACGATTAGCACGAAACTTGTTTAAACGGCGGAATTAAGTCTGACCCTCTTCTAAGTTCTGTGTATTGCGTCGGCGAATGGAAGCTTCGCGGCAGCCACAAAGAGAAAAAGGATGAAGAAAAGCGAATGTGCGTTGACTTGTGATTTCAGATGCTGCAGCAGCCAACCTATGACTTGTATTGAGATGTAAGTGTGAACGATTGGAACCAAATGCAGTTGAAAGGCACGAGTAATTCTGAAACTTTGAGTATTGCTACGAATCGATGTATTTAATTATTTAATTAAGGATTAATTACATACTGACTCTATGGATGTGTGTGTGTGCTTTTTTTTTGTTTGTGTGTGTTTGCGTTTTACTACTCCCCACTGCTTCACGAGCAGTGTTTGGTTGTTTACGGCCCTGTAACTTAGCCGTTTGGCAGAAGTTACCGACAGAAGTATTCTGTACGCACACACAAACACATACACGCACACACACTCTTACACACACACACACACACACACACGCAAACACACACACATACACACACAAACATACGCCGGAGTACTTCCTTGAATTAAAATTCATGAAAAGTTTACCCCAGCCTGGCCGCTGTGCAATGACTAAACCCAGTAAAAAACGAAAGATTGAAATGAAACCCTCCTTTCGTCTTACCTAAACATATTCTCCAATTAATTAACACTTCGATTAATTATTTACATTAAATCAGATTTGGAAATCTTCACAGATTTTCTTTCACAAAACAGAACTTAATACAGTTGTGTCTGGAGAGAGTCATTTAGAAAAAGAAAGACGGAAAGAAGGGGAAATTTTAGCGGTGCGTGTGTCAAATTGTAAGACACTAAAAGAGAATGACTCTACCCAGGCGCAACAGAATATGCTTCAACACACGAACTCACATAAAGAATCTTGCAAACCAAATCCAGAAACGAACTAAAAAGAACCGAATACAGTTTAATGCAAAAAGGGATGTAAGAAGAGTTATCATCCTTACTGGTTTATCTTCCGTTCGCTCCACCCACCTTATTACATAATTCAGCATGACTCCACCCATTTTCTTTATTACCTCATACCCTTCCTCTATTTGCAAATATATTCATCGTTCTCTCTCGCTCTCGCTCCCTCTTTCTCTGTCTCTCTTTCTCTTTCTATTCTCATCCGTCTCGCATCTCATTATTTATTACCGAATCCTCCCCCTCCCTTCTTTTCTGTCTTAGTCTCCCTCCTCCCCGTTCTCTTACCTTACTAAACACGTAAGGCATTTTGTTTCAATCCCCCTCTCTCTCTGTCTGTCGTCCTTTCTCTCTCTCCCTCTCTCCTCCTCCGTTACTACATATATCTTGCTATATCACTCCGTCCCTCTTACCTCATGCTCTCTCTCTCTCTCTCTCTCTCTCTCTCTCTCTCTCTCTCTCTCTCTCTCTCTCTCTCTCTCCCTTTCTCTCTCGCCTACAAAACACATCAATCATCTTCTCCCTCTTTGTCTCCTTTCTCTCAGCCTCTCATTATATATTCATTTTAAACACTCCTCCGCCTTCCTTACGATATTCCTCACCTCATTCTCTCCTTCTCTGGCTTCTAATATATACCAGTCTCACTCTCTCTCTTTCTGTACCTCTTTCTTTCTCTCTTTCTCTCTTTCTTTCTCTTTTCATGTCTCGCTTTCTTTCTCTCTTTCTGTTTCTGTCTCTCTCTTTCTTTCTCTTTATTTCTTTCTCTCTTTCCTTTTATCTTTCTTTCTTTCTTTCCTTCTTTCTTTCTTTCTTTATTTCTTTCTATCTTTCTTTCTTTCTTTCTGTCTGTCTGTCGTTTTTCTTTCTTTCATCCTTTCTGTCTTTCTGTCTTTCATTCTTTCTTTCCTTCTTTCTTTCTTTCATTCTTTCCTTCTTTCTTTCTCTCTTTCTTTCTTTATTTCTTTCTGTCCTTTCTTTCTTGCTTTCTTTCCTTCTTTCTTTCTTTCCTTCTTTCTTTCTTTCCTTTCTTTCTTTCTCTCTTTCTTTCTTTCATTCTTTCCTTCTTTCTTTCTTCCTTCCTTTCTTTTTTTCTGTCCTTCTTTCTTTGTTTCTTTCTTTCCTTTCTTTCTTTCTTTCTTTCTCCCATCACCTCATATCTTTCTTTCTTTCTTTCTTTCTTCCTTTTTTCTTTCCTTTCTTTCTTTCCTTTCTTTCATTATTTCTTTCTTTATTTCTTTCTTTCTTTCTTTCTTACTTTCTTTCTTTCAATCCTTCTTTCTTTCTTTCTTTCTTTCTTTCTCCCATCACCTCATTATATCTTAACCTTTCCATCTTCCTTTCTTCCTTTGTCTCTTCCCTTGTTCTTTCGCTCTTATTTTCTTTCTGTCTGTCTTATGTCTTTCTCTCTCTCTTTCTGTCTTTCTTTCTTTATTTATTTCTTTCTTCCATTCTTTCTTTCCTTTCTTTCTTTCCTTTCTTTCTTTCTTTCTTTCTTTCTTCCTTCCTTTCTTTCTTTCTGTCCTTCTTTCTTTCTTTCTGTCCTTTCTTTATTTCCTTCTGTCCTTCCTTTCTTTCTTTCTTTATTTCTTTCTTTCATTCTTTCTTTCTCTCTCTCTTTCTTTCTTTCTTTCTTTCATTATTTCTTCCTTTGTTTCTTTCTTTCTTTCTTTCTTTCTTTCTTTCCTTCTTTCTTATTTACTTTCTTTCTTTCTTTCTACCTTTCTGTCCTTCTTTCTTTCTATCCTTTCTTTCTTTCTTTTTTCTTTCTTTCTTTCTGTCTGTCTGTCTTTCTTCCTTTCTTTCTTTCTTTCTTTTTTTCTTTCTGTCTGTCTGTCGTTTTTCTTTCTTTCATTCATTCTTTCCTTCTTTCTTTCTTTCATTCATTCTTTCTTTCTTTCTCTCTTTCTTTCTTTCTTCCTTTCTTTCTTTCTGTCTTTCTGTCTTTCTTTCTTTCTTTCATTCTTTCCTTCTTTCTTTCTTTCATTCTTTCTTTCTTCTTTCTTTCTCTCTTTCTCTCTTTCTTTCTTTCTTTCTTTCTTTCTTTCTGTCCTTTCTTTCTTTCTTTCTTTCTGTCCTTCTTCCTTTCTTTCTGTCCTTTCTTTCCTTTCTTTCTTTCTTTCTTTCTTTCTTTCTTTCTTTCTTTCTTTCTTTCTTTCTTTCTTTCTTACTCTCTCTTTCTTTATTTCTTTCTTTCTTTCTTTCCTTCTTTCTTTCTCTTTGTCTTTCTTTCTTTCCTTCCTTCTGTCCTTTCTTTGTTTTCTGTCTTTCTCTCTTTCTTTCTGTCCTTTCTTTCTGTTCTTTCTTTCTTTCTTTCCTTCTTTCCTTCTTTCTTTCTTTCTTTCCTTCTTTCCTTCTTTCCTTCTTTCTTTCTTTCTTTCTTTCTTTCATACTTTCTTTGTCCTTTCTTTCTTTTCTGTTCTTTCTTTTTTCTGTCTTTCCTCCTTTCGTTCTTTCTTTCTTTCTTTCTTTTTTCCTTCTGTCCTTTCTTTCTTTCTTTCTTCCTTTCTGTCCTTTCTGTCCTTTCTTTCTTTCTTTCTTTCTGTCTTTTTCTTTCTTTCTGTCTTTTTCTTTCTTTCTTTCTTTCTTTCTTTCTCCCTTTGTCTCTTCCCTTGTTCTTTCGCTCTTATTTTCTTTCTTTCTGTCTTATTTTTTTCTTTCTTTGTTTCTTTTTTTCTTTCCTTCTTCCTTTCTTTCTCTCTCTCTTATTTCGTTCTTTCTTTCTTCCTTTCTTTCTCTCTGTCTATCTGTCTGTCGTTTTTCTTTCTTTCTTCCTTTCTGTCTTTCTTTCTTTCTTTCTTTCTTCCTTTCTTTCTTTCCTTTCTTTCTTTCCTTTCATTCTTTCTGTCCTTTCTTTCTTTCTTCCTTTGTCTCTTCCCTTGTTCTTTCGCTCTTATTTTCTTTCTTTTTGTCTTATTTCTTTCTGTCTTTCTTTCTTCCTTTCTTTCTTTCCTTTCTTTCCTTCCTTTCTTTCTTTCTTTCTTTCTTCCTTTCTTCCTTTCTTTCTTTCTATCCTTCTTTCTGTCTTTCTTTCTCCCATCACCTCATTATATCTTAATCTTTCCATCTTCCTTTCTTCCTTTGTCTCTTCCCTTGTTCTTTCGCTCTTATTTTCTTTCTGTCTGTCTTATTTCTTTCTCTCTCTCTTTCTGTCTTTCTTTATTTCTTTCTTTCTTTCTTTCTTTCTTTCTTTCTTTCCTTTCTTTCTTCCTTCCTTCCTTTCTTTCTTTCTTTCTTTCTTTCTTTCTTCCTTCCTTCCTTTCTTCCTTTCTTTCTTTCTTTCTTTCTGTTCTTTCTTCCTTCCATTCTTTCTTTCTTTTCTTTCTTTCATTCTTTCTTTATTTCTTTCTTTCTTTCTTTCTTCTCCTCATTATATCTTAACCTTTCCATCTTCTTTTCTTCTTTGTTTCTTACTAATAATATTTCTTTCTTACTAATAAATTATATTTTCAACTTTGCCTTCAAATTTTTCTCTAGCTTTTGTTGAGTAGAAACAAATCAATTAAGTAACTAATGATTAATTACAAAATTAGTGTGTAATTCATAATTGAAGTAATTTAATAGTTCAAGCAGTGGTTGAATATTTCTAAACCATTTATTAAAAGATTTGTCCTATAAATATTTCCACATCATACTAGAAATAACTACCAAGTACACGAAGATATGCGTTGCTTTTGATAGAAAATTGAAAGGCACTTTAAGGGGCATTTGTAGTCAGTCTTTATGTCCCAAACACAAAAGAAGGGACTTCAAATTCACAGAGTCTAATCTTTCATTTTTTATAGAAATGAAAGAGAGTTACGATGAATTTATAAAAGAAACTCTCTTCTATAATGTCTCGCATCTTTCGCGAAACAGCAACCAAGGGCCATCGATTTCCGATGATGTTTCATATTAAAAAAAAGGACATTTAATGTATCGTCTATAAAATAATAATGAAGTTTGATAGTTTATCATTGCTTATGTGAGATTTGGCTGTGATATCTAGCAGATGCAGACACTATAGATGTTTGGTTCCGATTGTAGAAAAGAGTGAATTAAAGTGTAAGAACCGGAAGTGTAAAAAGGCGAAATTCTAAATGTCAAAAGTAAAACGAATCAGTTATGTGTAGAAGTGTTCGATATTTATTGATAGTTCGATCTATCATTTACGTTGAATTATATTTGGATATCTTCACAGTCTGCGCAGTGAAACAGAATTTATTGAACACAACAGAAAGTAATACAGTTGAAAGCAAAAAGGGATGCAAGAAGAGTTACTATCCTTGGGCTGTCTCTCTTGTTTCCTCCCATTTCATTATCTATTCCCCACCTCTAACTCTTCCTCACTTATTAAATACACACCCACAAACACAGCCCTCTTAGTCTATCTCTAACATTCTCGCCCCTTTTGCTTTCTTTATTACCTCATACTCTTACCCTATTAATATATGTTTTCGTTCGCCATCAATTTATATTGCTCTCTCTCTCTCTCTCTCTCTTTCTCTCTCTCTCTCTCTCTCTATCTCTCTCTATCTTTTATCTGTCGCTCCTTCCCCTCATTATATATTACAGTATACTTCCTCTCGTATTGTTTTCACTCTCTCTCTCTCTCTCTCTCTCTCTCTCTCCTTTTCTATCTCTCCCTCCTACAAAACATATCAATGACTTCTCCCTCTTTGTCTCCTTTCTCTCAGCAACTCCCTCTATATTTATTTTAACCACTCCGCCTCCCTAGCCATATCGCTCACCTCATCCTCTCCCTCACTCACTAAACATATATATATCAGTCTCGCTCTCTCTTTATGTCTCTTTCTCTTTCACAGTAGCCTCATACATTAATGTATCACTCCCCTTCCCTAGATATCCCCCTCTCGTTTTTCTTTCTATATCTCTCCATCTCCTCCCACCACCTCATTACATATTACCCTCTCCCTCTGACTCTTTTATTCTTTCTAAGAGACGCTTCTTACTTTCAAATAAATTATATTTTCAGATTTGCTTTAATTTATTTCCTTAGCTTCCGCTGATTAGAAACTAATTAATTTTTTAACTAAAGATTAATTACATAATTATTTTGTACTTTATAATTGATGAATTTAAATAGTTCACATATTGAAGGACACGCGATGAAGCGTTTATTAAAAAAGCATCATCCTAGATATGGTTTCACATCATGCTAGAAATAACTGTCAAGTGCACTCAATTTTGCGTTGTTTTTCAAACTAAATTGAAGGCGCTTTAAGAAACATTTATGTGGTCAGTCTTCATGCCTGAAACAGAAACCAAGTGATTTTAAATTCAATATGTTTATCCTTCATTTTTTATTTACAAGAAGAATTTTCGAGAAACAACAAGCAAAATCCTTCATATTTGTGTTGCTTTTCAAGAAAAGCAAAGACACATACCGAAGTGTCTATCAAATGCATTTTCTTACAAGTGGTCTGAGAGCATGCCAGAAATATCAGTATATCATACTATATTTCCCAGTGTTTTCATGAAGGACATTTTAAGAAACGTGCAGAAATATTGTCGAACTATCATTTCTAGCATCACGTAAGACCAACAGTTCAATACTTTTAAAGTATTGACATCCACCGTTTGTTTGTAGAAGAGTTATATTGTATAGCATCCAGATGGTCCTTAATAATTGTTATATTTGTCAAAACCTTGAATGCCTGTTTTCTCTGTTCAAACGTATTTCTCTCTCATCCTCACTAAATATAAAAATAGTCTTCCCATCTTCGGTGATAATATTTCTTTATTTCCCTTCCATTCAAAAAGAACGAGACAAAAACGATCTCTTACACACGACTCGAAATGCTGATTCCTGTAACGTGCTTTCTAGAGAAGCCATTCCACTGCCATTTAATGCGTTTCTTTTTGTATAAGAAACGATCTGCCATTGGAGGTGTGGTGCAGCGCCGTGTAGCACGATGTTACACACAGTTTAGAGCGATGCAGGGTGGTTTAGCACTTGTAACGATCTTAGTCTCCTCCGTCAATATCGTCTTCTCTTTCCTCAGCACTGACCGGGACTTTCGCCGAGGCAGAGGTTTTGTTCAGTGGCCGACGACTACCTTGAACACTAACACTGGCTCACGCTCTGGCAATTAACATCGTCCTTCGTTCCCGGACAAATACAAATCGATCAGGAAATAAAGACAATCGGTCCTGCAGACCGTTGCACATGCCGGATAATGCAATGTCCAGTTGAAATCCGGCCAGTCGAGTACGTTTTCCACCGCGTACCCAAATCGTGGGTCTGGTTCACCGGTAGCCAGCTCTTGTGTGTACGTCCATTATTATTCTGGCCGTCGACATATCTAGGTTTGTTGCCATTTTCGCCTGACCCCCAACAGTAAGAAAACCTCGCAGGCAAATGCAAAAGGATGAGATTCTTCTAACAACGGTTGTAAGTGTCCTTTATTGGGGTTGGTGGCATGTGACAGAAATGTATGTGAGATCGTCTCGATAGAAAGCAGATTGACAAATCCTCACGCGGAGAAAGGAGTCGACTTTGGGGCCCTTCAATTTTGTCCCTTGCCCGTTTGTGTTGAGCATGTTCCATAACGGAATCAATGTCGTTATGTACCAATTTCGAAACGTGCGTGAAAGGAGCAAAGTTCGTCATCGCGCGACAGACGGAATCTGGGTCCTTGGCAATAACTTTATTGAACAGCGCAAAATGTAGAAGTCATATCTTCGGATAAAACTAACATCGGTGCACCACGCAACATCGCAACTCTTAGTGTGGATCAAAGTGGAAAGCTGCTCTGCTATGTGCATCACACCAAAACAGTAAGTGCAGTCGTATGCAGACATCATTTTAGTCACTAATGTGCAGTGAACCGTGTGAATTACGGTGTCATTTATACGAAGGATGACAGTATTCTCCGCTCTCTGACTTCCTCTGTTGCGTGATATAGCTTGCTGATCCCGATGTAGCATGGTGTAACGCGGTGTAATGGGGAGAAGCACAGTAAAATCTTCATAGTCCTTTTGTTTGCGAGATGAGATCCAAAAGATGGCAGTGTGCTTGCTGTTCGTCACTTCAAACTGCGGGCCTAGTATGCAAGCAATCATTTTCGACTCATTTTATACGAAGGAAAGGGTGACCACGAGATTGGCGGTTAACATTCTCGTCGGACGGCCAAGTGGAGAATATCAGTGGTGGGCCGCTGTTCAAGTGGTTTGCAGGACACACAAATACACACGCCATGTCTGTGTCTTCGCAATTAGCCTGGGAGGGTTGAAGATACCGATGGGCTGGCGGCGACTGGATGCAGTAACTCACGCGGTTTCCCCGCTCGCCACCAGCCGTTTATTTTCCGTATTTGAACGTATTAACAACTAACAGGTAGAATAAGAGACGGACATACACAGAAGGTGTCCGTCGGCGAACTGTTGGGCATTGGATAGAGATAGAGAGGGATGACCTTCCTATGAGAGACCGTTATTTGACGAGCGATTGATGATGACGACCCCGACACTTTGCTACCCTCACACGCTTCAGATATGGAAACGGACTCCGTTCCCTAATAAACTCGACACACTTGGCCATTGAGCAAAGAGAAACGGCCACGAAACCGGCCGCACCCATCGGATGTTACTCTGACCACCTTCATTTCACAGATGTGTTTGGACATTCATCTCTCTTTCCAGCCTCCCAGTCCGATTTCGAACAGTCTTACCACTGAACTGGAATGTTTCGCCAAGACAGTTCTTCTGTATGGGCCCCTGTCTGCATTCCATTCACTTGCCACTACCCTTGTCCCAGAAGTATAGTAAAACCGTTCGTCTCACGTGCTCCGACAGACACCTGCTCCTTCGGACTGAATTTGACCGAAGAAAACGTAAATATCTGAATTGTCATCGTCCGATAGATATGATAATCCACCAGTTTCACTGTACCTTACAGACATCTGCTTATTATCATTCCTTCTTCTTGTGCTCGATCCGGCTGACTGCAGACCTCTCGATGTTTATTAGAGGGGAACAGTTACGTTCACAGTAACTGTTGCATATCCATTATGAGTTGATGGAAGGCGGCAAGCTGGAAAAATCGTTAGCAAGCTAGACGAAATGCTTAGAGGTATTTCGCCCGTCGATACGTTCGGAGTTCAAATTCCGTGGAGGTTGACTTTGTCTTTCATCCTTTCGGGGTTGATATACCAGCTGAGTACTGGGGTCGATGTAATCGACTAGTCCCTTCCCCCAAAATTTCAGGCCTTGTGCCTATAATAGAAAGAATTATGAATTGATGGATCGCAAAGACAGGCGTCGATTCCCTGCCGTCAACTCGTGTCAGCATGTATGTGTGCGTGTCCATTAATCCCTTTTTTTTTATCATAACAGATTCCACTGTAACCCTAATCTACACAATACGAAAGATATGAGCTGAAAAATGTCCTTTAAAATATCTCCAATTTTCTAAACGTTATCACAAAATAAATTCGAGGCAGAGCACCGTGATACAACAAAATAATAAATGATACGACAAAATGTCTACAAGTTTTAGATAGATATCTAATATTGACAGTTGGATCTTGGGCACTTTCAAACCTCAATTGATTTACTTCAATTTTGCATCAGATAATTGTGCTGCGTTTCAAACTTACACTTATAATTGTTCTCTCGTTTTATGCTTGCCTACAATAGCCACATAACTTTAATGGTCAGCCAAATCCCTCCAAATATATAATAAATGCCAAATCAGTTCTACCACCTCAACTTGTTTTCTTATCGACTGATTTTTAATTTCCAGTTCATGGCGGATCATTTATTTAGACAAAATCCAAAGATGACTCAGCAGCTGTGTTCCGCAAATAGGATAGAGTTAGAAGGTGCAATAGGTGACGGACACGCACACACGGAATGTATCCCCCGGACATCAGAGAGAGAGAGAGAGAGAGAGTCACAAACTGCGGATACTTTAAATACACCGGGTATTATGTAATACACTGCTGTTTATTTCCTCATATCTTCCAAGCATTATCCGCATTTGAATATTCGGTGTGCCGCGATGTGACTCGGTGTAGTGCCATGCAGTATGGTGTGACGCAGTATAACCTTCATAGTTTTATTCATCAGCAATTCATTCTCTAAATATATTTCTAGCCAGGGCATCGACCCCATGAGGGGATGTTATTTGGCGAGTGACGAACAATGTTAATCATCGATGCAAACTCTACACACTCGACAAATGATGAAAGAAGACGGCTGCGCCCCTCGGATGTCACTCTGTCCACCTGCATTTCATAGATATGCCCACACATTCGTCTCCGTTCTCCATCTCACGCCACTGGACTAAGACTTTGTTCGGCTAAGGATGACAGATTGAGATGTGAGGAAATCTCGATGGAAAGCAGCTTGATTGAGTACCATCTAATGGATGCTGTCAACTTTGACGCCGTCCGAGGACAGTAGAAAGAGTATCCGGATTGCCGGATAAAACAATTGTCACTACACTGCGCGCCTTGTACATCCGGGTAGTGTACCTCGTGGGGAGAGAGACCTATCCGTTTTCTCGGTAATTACAACTTCATTCATTGCTAGGTTGACTTCATACCCTCTTGATTCCAAACTTTGCTTCCACACCTGAAATTTCTTTTCCAATTCTGATACAGATCCCATTATAAGACGAAGGATATCAGTATATAAAAGTTCTCAAGAGGAATCACTTGTAAGTTCCTT
Organism: Octopus bimaculoides; assembly: GCF_046866305.1. Classification (NCBI taxonomy): domain Eukaryota; kingdom Metazoa; phylum Mollusca; class Cephalopoda; order Octopoda; family Octopodidae; genus Octopus; species Octopus bimaculoides. The sequence goes on from NW_028315441.1 coordinate 42,630, forward strand.
GTTGTGGCCAGGAGGTCAATGATAATCAGGAGATCAAGAACCGAACCTCGGTGAAGTACCTGCTCTCTAAATTCATTACCCTACTCATGATTAACTTTCCCTTTGATGACAAATCCCGTTCATATCTTGTATGGTTTTCACTGGGCAATTATCTACCTCTAACTCCCTCAAAGCCCACTAGATCGCAGATTAAAGGACTCTTTTGGAGTCTTAAATCCTAAATAACATTTTGATGAAAATTCATTTAACAGAAAGAAAATTCTCTATTCACGACAAATTGTTTTGTATCTTGAAACATGTAAATAATTTATATAATTACCTCTAATAATGAATAAATTAAATATATCCCTGCATTAATGCAAAATGCTAAAATTCCTTTCAAAAGAATTCATAACTTAAGCTACGTCATCTGATGAAAGAAAAGTTTTGTTAAAAAGTAGGGTCTCGACGTAGGAAGGAAAAGTCAAAATTTTAAAATTTTATGGAAGACAATAATAATAAAAATTCACATAAGTTAATAAAAATATCTCCTAATGTATGGAAGGGAATTTAAGTAATATAATTAAAAATGACTTCTCTGTACCTTTTCAAGTTCATCAACAAACTCGTGCCATCAGGGTTTCCATTACAGATTCTCAAGCGAGAGAAAAGAAGCTGCATTAGGTCTTTCAGAAATGTGGATGCTACAAATGGCCATTACAATGGCATAAGCTACATCATTGTCTGTTTATAGGATCCATGTTATTGCGACTGCGGTTGTTTGTGGTCCTTTGGTTGGATCAATGCTGGTAATATCAAGGATTCCCATTCACATTTACCACAGAAACAATTTCCAGTAAAGCAACCTTTGCCCTGACATTCAACAAAGCACGTGGACAGACATTTACACAAATTGGAATATATCTTCGCACACAATTTGTCTCCCGTGGTCAGCTGTATTTTGCATTATCAAGCGTTTCGATGGAAGCTAATGGGTCATTCCATAAGAACTCAACCAAATCTGTGCACGTGCCCAACTCCGATTTGACACAAAATTCTTTTGGTTATACATCTATATGCACAAGGGACACACTTATGATTTTAGGGTCCAATTCCGAAAGCTTTCAAAGATACGCCCCACCAAAATTTGAGAGTCCCTCGGGGAGCTCGAATGACAATTTATACAAATTGTGGTGTTGAACACCTTTAATACTAATCATAGTATTTGTCTAAAATTAGCTATTCCGGGTAATCTAAATGCACCCTGTCAGCATCTTCTATCAGAATCGCTCTATCTTATTCCATATTCACGTTATTGGTCTTTCAAATATGAATTTAAAATATGAATTTCATATGCGAAAATGGATAAAAAAATCAATATTCAAGGGACCCCCGTAAGACCAAGGGACCAATGTCTGCTGATTTTCTTCAATTTCAGGACTAATTTTTCCATGATAGGAAGATTGACAATATACAAGGCATAAACTATATTTAAAAACTTCTGAAAATGGTTGGAGGTGAAAACAACTCACTCTTTTGACAAGTTTTGCCTCGTAATTTCACCATTTGAGCAATTAAACAAGGGAATGAAACTTGTAACGCAGGAATGTATATATCCATACTTTATCCATTCAAAATTTCAACTTGTTTTTTTCATCTCCTTCATTGTTAATTCATGTTATTGGCCTAAGATTAGTTTTAAAGATGTTCAGCACCGAATTTTGTATAAATTGACATTCGTGCTCTACAAGGGGCTTGGCCCGGCATGTCTTTGAAATCTTTTGGAGTTTACCCTAAAATTATACTTGTGTTCTTTGTGCAAATAGAAGTATTACCAGGAACACAATTTTGAGCCAGATCTTATTTTAGCATTCGTTGAGTTCATATGGAATGCTTAGAATATAATAATATTGATTGCAAGAAATAGAAACCATATATTTACTGACAATTGTGTCTACAAGGAGGTTCTACTCGAAAACAAAATAAGCTTTTAAGCAAGCATTACAAAATGGATTTGCACATTTCATTTTGTTAAGAAATCCACAAGATATTAAAACTGTCTACATAACAATGGAGAAGTTTAGAGAGATACAGGGACTTACAACACCAACAACAAATGAAATTTCAAAGTTTATCTTTATTTGCAAAGGTTAATCTCTAACAAAAAGGAGTCTCCATGTAGTAGACAAATTTGCTAGAATTAGTAGCCGAATCCTACTCAATTCACATCTTATCACCTTAAAGGATACGTTAGACAATGTGGTTTTAGGAAAGAGACAGGATGGTCCTGGACGGATGGCATTTGAGTATAGGTCTCTGTTTGTCAAAGGTAGACTTGGGACTGAACCACAGCGACAGTTTACTCAAAAATTCAGTTTACGTCTAACGATAGACGTTTAAGTGCATCGAAACACTCGTTTTCATCGAGGGCTTCCCTTAATATTTTAAGTGTACGTTTCGCTGGATCGCAACTCTGAAACCATTTATGGAGCATCCGGAAACTTTGTTCAACTGTATCATTAGGAAAGTCACTCTTGATAATATCCAAGTCAACTTGCTTTATTCCTAATTCTCTTCCTGCAAAAAATACAATACAAAACATAATTGCAGCAACATTACCGATAATATAACCCACGTGTGTGGTAGGTTGTTATTAACATAACAAAGATATTATGTGATTAGAGGAATGAGAAATTACTTAAGAAACAGGGAAAATAGAAGACAATCGGTCTCTATTTCTAAAGATGTTGACAAAATAACAAACATGTTGAAACAAAGGCTGGAAATGGAGAAAACATTTTAAAAAAAGAATTAAGTGAAAGTAACACGAGAAAATGTCTGGTAAACAGCGGGAAGGAGAAGTGTTTCTGTGGGTAATAGTGTATGAGAGCCTAAAGAATCAATAGAGACCAACAGTTACACGATTCGATCCATCCATCCATTTTCTCTGTCCTCTATTCATAGGAGGGTTGCAGGGGTAAGAGTCTTTAAGAACCTCCTTCATCGGGTCCTGTCAGAAGCTTTTCTGAATCCACTCTCAAACATGACCAATTGGAACTATGGATTTTATCCAACAATCTAGTCTCGATCTACCCCTAGGTCTCCTGTCATTGGCTCAACTTGAAGAACCCGTCTTGCGATTCATTTTTGTGACATTCTAATCACCTGTCTGTATTACTGGAGTTCTGACTTCTCAATGCAGAGATGCAGTCGTTTGACCTGGAGAGACACCCAAATCTCCATCCTACACACCCTGTTGAGTAACGTTACTCCAGAGACCCTTCAAAAGAAGTCTATTTCCGATGTTTGATAACATTCCATGGTCAATGCCTCAAATTGTCATCTGTGATGTCTTTTCTTCTATTATTAATTAATAATTGAAAAGTATCAATGTTTCCAAATATCTAGAAAGCGGAGATTGAAATGTCAAATAATAACAATACTATTTGGTACACCCTCATAATAAGGATTTCTTCCACTATTTAGAGAAATTCTAATAATTGAGAGGTTTTAAGATAACCCTTACAACAAGAAGTGTTTTAGCAGAAACGAAGGCAGGACTCGCCATCATCTACCCTATATGCCAACAACAGTAAGATCCTGAAGGAACTACTGTCTCCATAAATATCTACCTCAACGTGGAAGTTATCATATTTGATATGCAGGAAAAGAAAGGTGGGGGTAATAGGAATTCTACATGGTGTATTTAATGCACACAAAGTGTACAGTGGGATCAGAGAGAAGTTGAAAGAGGGAAAGGGGTTTGTAAGTAGGAAATATATATAAAAATGCTTTATAGTAATATAAAACTCTGAAAGACGTAGTTGCTGGTTTCTGGTACCTAACAGATATAATTAGAAGCGGTGGAGACTATACTGAGAGCATAGTAACTGAACTGCAAAAGTGTACAGAGAGAGACTGAGAGAGAGAGAGAGAGAGAGAGAGAGAGAGAGAGAGAGAGAGAGAGAGAGAGAGAGAGAGAGAGAGAGAGAGAAAGAGAGAGAGAGAGAGAGCTGTTGTGTCTATTTGCATTTAAGTGATTCTGTTTCCAGATGAAGTGCAGAGTGTTTGATGTGTAGACGCAAAGTGCAATATTGCATTGAATGTGGGAAAATGTATTAAAAACTGGCATGAAATGAGGAGGACTGACTTCACTAGAAGGACAATATTCATGTGTAGAGATGCTGGAGGAAAGATGAGCAGGAAGAAAAAGTGCGTCTTGAAAGAATGAGAGAAGAGATGGTACAGATATGTGGAAGGGGGTATAGAAGATAAAATTTGGATAAAGAAAAGGCAGGAGATCCAAGTGGAAGGAAAAACGTTAAACCTGACAAAGAACTACAACCACTGTGGGAGAAAAATGAACGGAAAATGAGGATAATGGACTGTTGTTAGTGAATCAATTTCACCCCAGTATATGACTGGTACATTTTATATCAATTCAAGAAGTATAACAAGTTGGCCACGTCATATATGATATCCTTTCTTAATTTAAATAAATCATTTCTATCAACTGACTGCGATGATTGTCATGACCTTTTGTGTCAGGGAACAAAGGTTCAAATCTAGTCCCCAGCACAGCTCAATGTCCCACATAAAGACATTTCTCTACGGTGCATTCTACCTACATGCATATAAGTACCATAGGGAGGTAAAAGACGTTGCTATAAACACTAGAAGCATTGTATAAAAGATACGTTTTTTTGTTACGCTTTGAGACAAGGAGTCATCATGAGCTATTGTGATGTTCATGCCTTTCCAAATGAGGTTTGTAATGCAAAGAAGAAAAGTGAAATGATTTCAATTGACAAACAAAATCAAGTTGTCTTTACAACTTCTGTTAGGATGATTATTTTATATCTTGTATTTCCTTAACTTACAGTGCTGAGTTCAGTCGACTCTTGAAAATAATCAACATTAGGGCCTGTCTGGCTTGAGAGCGGACTATAGGTTGTCCTGGGGCTAAAGAACTACAATAAATAAGTCTGCCAGATTAAGGTAGAAATCTGCCTAAACAACAACAACATCAACAACCTATCAGTATATTTAATAGAAATGTAAACAATGTAAACAAACCGAAACATTGACATTAACTCACCTGTTTACCTTTAAACAATAATATAATTTAGTTACCTGTTCCAAACGACATTATTAACTCTATTGTAGCTTCTAATTTATACAATTTCACCAACCTCGGGGAAATTTCAGTAATATCTTTAGCTAACCATTCAATAGAAAATTAGGAATGGAACCTGTTCTCAATCATTCTGACAAACAAAATCTCAAGTGATGGCAAAATTTATAGAAACCAATTAAGTATTGTATACTCACCAACTTGCTGCCATTTACTCCCTAACCGCTTTGCTACTCTATGAAGATGCTCCTCACCCAGGTTTAGGGACTCTGAAATAAATATTTCCAAATGTTACACTTCATACTATAATTTCTCTGTCTCTGTTAATTGGTCTTTATTTTATAAATGTAAGTTATTCTTGTCATTAATGGCCATTATTTTTATACTTTCTTTCGTGGTCCCATGGAATAGCTCAATATTTACGTCCACAACTAAATAGACTAACCTTCCTAACTTCTCGCTATTAAGACATCCTACATTCATTATCAAATAACGTAGCAATTATCTAATTTATTTATCACTTGGAGAAACTGTTTTTTTCCTTAGTTTTATCTTTTGTTTCTAATATCTTTGCCAAATCTATTAAATGGTATTTTTATGTCATCCATGGATGTTTTCCTTCTTAGGTTATTTCACTCAAACCGTCACTCCTCATCAATCTGCTTTATCAAAGGAACATCTCCAAAACAGGCACAAACAAAATGCCTGATATTTTGCAATCTACAACAATTCCAATTTCAAGATGAGGCAAGACTTTTGTGAAATTTTCTCTCATGAAACACATATTGAAATTGTTATAGCAGCTCCTCATCAGATTTTTTCTCTTCTCTCATGTATAAAAGAAGTCCATTGCGTCCATCAACGCTTGATTGGAGATATTTACTGCGTGGTAGAGGGCCAACAGCATTAACCAGATCAAGCCATAACACATTCAAATTCCTTAATTTTCGTTTGTGTTTTCTATCGAATTCCAGACTGAAAATCAATGTTCTACATACAAGAGTTCTGGAGATGCCAGCCTTCTGGATATTTTCTCTTACATAACCATTATTTTGTAGATATATATAGCTGATTTCATAGCAAGTACACCCATGTAAATCTTGCCCATTCAAGATTGAAATTGGTTTCAATTGGCCACTTAATTCTGCTTTAAATTACTTTTATAAGTAAACTCCTTCTGTCTTGCACCATTCATCAACCAATTCACCTTTATCCCACAACTCTCTAAATAGTAGGTAACGCTTATAACAACTGGGTACAACATTTGTACACGTTCTATGGTACACCATCATCTCTTGTTGCAATCTCCGTTCTTGTCTTCTTCAATAAGCTTTATACTTGTTTCAGTCATTTGACTGCGGCCATGCTGGGGCACCGCTTTAGTCGAGTAAATCGATCCCAGGTCTTATTCCTTGTAAGCCTAGTATTTATTCTATCAGTCACTTTTGCCGAACCGCTAAGTTACGGGGACGTGACCACACCACCATTGGTTGTCAAGCGATGTTGCGGCACAAACACAGACACACAAACACATACGCACATACATATATACGACAGGCTTCTTTCAGTTTCCGTCTACCAAATCCACTCTCAAGGCTTTGGTTGGCCCGAGGCTATAGTAGAAGACACTTGCCCAAGGTGCCACGCAGTGGGAATGAACCCAGAACCATGTGGTTGGTAAGCAAGCTGCTTACCACACAGCCACTCCTGCGGCTATCTTTGTTAATAATCTATATTTTATTTTCTAAGATTCCTTTCACCGATGATCAACTGTTGAAGACAATGGTTTTGGTTAGAATGTTTATAGATTCAACAGGATTACCATGTAATAGTTTAATATTTAGACTGTCTTCCAAAATTTCCTTTATCTCTTGAGACATTCTACATAATCTAACCACTCTGTCATTATTTCATTTAATTATCATTTGATAACACCATTCTTTTATTAGGTTTGTCTTTCCATTCTTATATCTGTACTAAACATATGACGTGAATTTGTCCTCTCACTTTTGCCCTTCTCTAACCAACATTATTCTCATCTTTGCTTAATTCTGATGGCAACCAGTTTGGTTACCACTTCGAGGAGTATAAAGATGCACCCATGATCTCCTAGTTAATCCTTGCTGTAGGTAATCATTAGTTTTAATTCCATGAATCACAGATCTGTAGAATGTCAGCTGATGCAGGAAATGCTTTAAAACACCTTAATAAGGCAGTGTTTATAAAGGTAAGCGAAGATTACTTCTACACAGGTGGAA